>NW_027316500.1:13669842-13797342 GCF_026437365.1 Eucyclogobius newberryi | reverse complement strand
AATATGCTTTCATTTTTAATCTTGCTTTTCCCAAGGAATACATGGCATAAAGGCAAAATGCATATTAGTTAATCATTATTCAGAACAGCTAAAGAAACAATACCAGGGTAATGATGCATAAACTTGGGTGTGACCCGGAAGGTTCTTTGTAAAGAACATTGTAGAGAAAGCAGCAGTAACATTCATAGAACACAGTTTAACCTGTAATTCATGAACCTGTGTTGTGTCTTTTCCAGAGTCGATCTTTTGTGATCTCCGAGCACTGTATTCAGCACGCCTACAGTCTGCACCAAAACCTCTGCTCCAGTCTCTTAGCCGCCTACCAAGGGCTGTTTGGGTACTTCACCAATATCACCAAGGATCTGCCTTCCTCCCTTCGCATAGAATTAGGTAAAGTGATCTTCAGTTTTACGCAAATGTATGCTTGTGCATGCTTATCTAAAATTAGACTAGTTTGTAACTGTTTCCCCATGGATATCGAGTAGTTTGCATCAAAATAAATAATATCTACCTGAATGAATTATTAAATGATTTCTTTAGATTTCTTTTTTTTTAAATATTGTGTTCATAACATTTCACTTGATTTACCTACATACTACTAATCCATTTGATTAACTAATAATTTATTAGAAAACTTTTATACTAAAAACCCTGGATTGATTGACTAAACCTTCATAATAAAGTGACATTGACTAAACTTGTATAACCAAGTGTCTCGGACATAACCACCGTAATATTAGGAAGAGCACATGTATTACTCATTAACCCGTTATAAATAATTACCAAAAGGTTAAACATCCCTATATGTGCAATCTTACTAGCCAAACCCAGCATGCAAGTCCTTTATGAGCGAGTTCTCAGAAGACCCTATCCCCGAAGTCAAAGACACGTCTACATAGGTATGTTCAGTACATCAAACCGGAGTGACTCTCTTCCCTCTTTTCTGCTTCAGTTTCAACACTTTGACTACACTATCCAAACGTTTCAATACTGTGGTCTTAATAATCTTTTATGAGGAACGAGTGACCATTGTTTTCCTCTGTTGACAGTCACATAGATTTTTCATTGCTGAATTTGACAAATTTCACCCATAGACTTCCCACATGTTTTCATAATCTCATCTTTGCAAGTTCCCCATTACAAATTCAGTTTGCATAAAATTTTATTGTTTGTTTCCCTTCTAGAACAACATGACTTAGAAGCACGTTTAGCTGATTTATGTGAACAAATCAAGGTTTGTTAATCGCCTCTTTCATACTTCGTCCTTGACCATGAATGCAAATGAATTTAAAGTTCTCTTTGTATTTTTCAGACAAAAGCCGAGTCCCCTGATGAGCTGGCTGAATTGGTGAATATGAACTTGGCGCAGCTGTGCTCACTGCTCATGGCGCTTTGGGGTCAGTTTTTAGAGGTGGTTTCTCTTCAAGAACATGTTGCTGCTATATTGGCAATGGAACATCATACACTAAGAGTAAGTTTTATGGGCTTTTGAACTTTAATTAAATAGAATCTCATAAACTTAATCTGGACACTCTCTAATTTGTGTGTGGAAACCTCTTGCAGGTTCGACGGTTTGCTGAGGCTTTCTTTTGTTTGGAACACCCCAGACAATCTGCCCTGGCGTATCAGGAGCTTCAGTAAGTAGCATTTACTGTGCATACGTAAGGCATAGTTTTGCCTCATCAAGTTTGCACTTGTATTCGACATATTTTCACTGTCATAATATCTCCTGTAGTGCGCACAGTCACCAGCAAATGACTAACGCAATCAAAAGCTCAAGTTATTTCCTGTCTCTGCCGCCACTTCCTGCCGAATGTGCAGATCTAGATGGTGACATCAACTCCCTGCCAATCATTTTCGAGGACAGATATCTTGATTCGGTCATTGAAGGTCAGAACAACACACTTTTCTCACAACCATACATTGCGTTTTACTTATTGTGTCCCTTTTATTTTTCACCTTCATTACACATGAAGATCGAGATGGACCTTGGCTTGGCGTGAACAATACTCGCAGTGGTTCGGTGTCCAGTAAAAGTGAGAAGTCCAACAGTAAAGAATCCAGTGCTGCAGCGAGCCCCATACCTGAGTCTCAGTGCGGCCCAGAAGACTGGCCGGACTATGATCCTCATCCAAAATCCAAAGGAAAATCAGTCAAAACTAAAAAACTGTCTAAGTCTGAGAGCTCTAAAAAACTAATTAGACAAGGCTCAAAGGACTCTGTTGTTCTTGTTGGATATAAGAACCTTAAAGCTCCATTTAGTGAAAGCAAACAAAAAGAGAGAGAGGGTCCTACTAACCATGACGAAGAGAGTACGCATCAAGGGGACCCAAGTAGCTGTGTAAAGACTGTTGTTAAATCTGTCTGTGAGGACAATGATAATTCATATGTTTGTGATGGAGAAGTCTTAAAAAATACTTCAAACTCTGATGCACCAAATAATCCCCAGGCAGGTCCTGGGGCTGTAACATGCAACCAATCATCAACCAAAGGCCAAGTGGACAGCTCGGACTCAAACTTGCCAAAGTCGTCTGGAATCAAGCAAATCGAGGTGAAACCAAGTGACAAGGACCCATACCAGGGTGACAAAGTCACTGTTATACTACCTTGTAGGACAGAAAGGACTTGTAGCAGTAACATTTCTGATATTAGTGACACAGTTCTCTGTGACTCTCCTTTGGACTCTGTTTTTGGTAATGAGCCACCATGTAATAGTCAGTCTTGTCTGGTTTCAGTACAAGTGAAAGGTGAATGTATTCGACTGCCTGATGGTCGTGCCCCCAGTGCCTCCTCCCACCTGTCCGACTCTGGGATTGAGAGTGAGCCTAGTTCTCTTGCTCAGTTTACTTCAGCTCCACAGACTTTAGTAGGCCTAGTCACTCCAGAGCCAGGAACGGTTTTGCACCAAACAGAAAAAACGGTTTTGAGTCGTCCTCTACGCTTTGTTCAGCAAATTGCACAGAAACCAGGTGCCACAGATCTTCTAAATCCAGAGAACACCAGTGCGGTTAGTGGAATCCAGTCCTCTCTCACCTCTATCACATCTTTACCCTCAGATGAGGATGGCGACGGCTCTTCAAGAGAGTCCAGTGGAGCAGATACTCATGGAAGGAAGTCCAGTGTGCTGGTGCAGGAACAAAGTTTGGTTTTCTCTGGAACTAACACTAGCCAGACAAGCACTGGGATAAATGACTCACTACTTTCTAAACCTACCTTAGATTTTCAAACCGACCCTAAATCATTAGTTTTTTCAGATTATGGTGTTGAGAGTTCTGCTCAGCCTGAAGGTAAAGAATCTCGTAGTGAAACCCACACCGCCTGTCCCTCCAGTAACTCAGGCACAAGCAGCACTGACCTGGTGAAGCGTGGGATGGTGGAGAATTACTTTGGCTCATGTTCAAGTACAGATGTGTCTGAGATCAGCCCCTTAGAAACATCTGCAGTTACTCTTGAAATCCAAGCTAGACCTCAGGTTGAAGATGACGAGGATGAGCCGGAGAGTGAGATGATCGAGAATGGTTATTATGAGGAAGGGGATGGCTATGCTTTTCTGAACGGTGTCACTGATGAAGAGCAAAATGAAAATGCCAGTGCTTCTGCTCAGGAGACAAGTCATTTGTTTGAACCTCACAGTTTTCATCACAACACAAGCGAGTTCTCCACACCTCCTGTTTGTTCAAAGTCAGCTTCTCATACTTCTGGACGCAGCTCGGGAAGACCGTTTTGTGCCTCCTCAATTTCTTCTAGCCTGAAGTGGTATGAATGTGCCTCCACACCTCAAATGAAAGCGTAAGCAATTTTAATGTGATTTTCCCCTCATTTATTATGTCTGTTCATTTCTATGAGGCGGTTTCAATGTGTGGCAAATATCTTGAAGGTTCATCAAGGCTAAAGAGGAAATGAAGCAGCTAAGACTCCCCGGCTTCTTGTACAGTGAAGTGCCTGAGCTGGCATCCTCTGTGCCCTACTTTAGTCTGGAGGAGGATGAAAGCTGCACCGAGGGCATACACCTCATAGTCTGTGTTCATGGGCTGGATGGTAAGAGTAGAAGTGTTTACCTTTAAGAGACATAATGCATTTTTAGAAACTAAAAAGCATAAGTGTTTCTTTTTTTTTGGACAGGTAACAGTGCAGATCTTAGACTAGTCAAAACCTATCTAGAGCTTGGACTCCCAGGTGCACGTATAGACTTTCTCATGTCCGAGAGAAACCAGGTGAATATTTTGTCCTTAAGTAACCCTAACCATTTTACCTTGTTTTGAACCTAGTAACATCCCTTTTTCAACAGAATGACACATTTGCTGACTTTGAATCCATGACGGACCGGCTTCTAGATGAAATAATTCAGTACATCCAGATTTACAATCTCACAGTATCCAAGATAAGGTAAATTAATTAATGGGAAAAAAAAGAAGAATCCTTTCCTTTCTGTATTTATTTTGTGTATCTGCATTTATCAGCTTTGTGGGTCACTCCTTGGGGAACCTCATTGTTCGCTCAGTGCTGACCCGTCCAAGATTTAAATGTTACCTGAGCAGGCTGCACACTTTTCTTTCACTTTCTGGACCTCACCTCGGCACTTTGTACAACAGCTCTGCTCTAGTCAATACAGGTATCTTGTGGGATCATAATAATACACTTTTTAGCAATAGAAGCATTTTTAAAACATATTTTTCTCCAGGCCTTTGGTTTATGCAAAAGTGGAAGAAGTCCGGATCACTTCTGCAGCTCACGTGTCGAGATCACTCCGATCCTCGCCAAACATTCCTCTACAAACTCAGCAAAAAATCAGGTTCGTTTTGCTCCTTATTTAAATTTGATATACTCTCATTTTAATAATATCTATATTCATACCACCATCTTTGTAGGCCTGCAGTTTTTCAAGAATGTGGTACTGGTGGGCTCGCTGCAGGATCGTTACGTGCCATATCATTCTGCTCGCATAGAGATGTGCAAAACTGCATTGAAGGACAAACAGACAGGTAAATACAATTAATGTAACATGAAGAACAGAACCTTGATTTATAATAGCTCTGACTTGTATGAATGGCATTAATATGTGTGTGCTTGGTTTTGCCCCAGGCCCTGTGTATGCTGAGATGATTGAAAACCTCCTGCTGCCTGTACTGCAAAACCAAGACTGTAATCTTGTGCGATACGATGTCATTCATGCCCTGCCCAACACGGCTAACTCTCTGATCGGTCGGGCCGCTCACATTGCGGTTCTGGATTCTGAGATCTTCCTGGAGAAGTTCTTCCTGGTGGCAGGCCTCAAGTTCTTTCAGTAGAACTTGCATCAGAAGGAAAAGACAGGAAGCCAATACCTCACTACATATGAACCTCTTTGATTATCCCTGGATTATCCCTATGGTTTTAAATGCAAATACTTTTTCATTTTTTAACAGCCATTTTAAGTTATTCTGAAAGATATGTTTGTTTTAAACTGTTTTTAGTAGTGTTTGAAATTTTATTCACAATTACTAACTGGAAATGTAGCTGCTACTACAAAGTAAATTTACTATTTTTGTGAGCGTTCCCAAGTTGATCTGCACATGATATTCTCACCATTACAAAATGTTATTGTCACAACATTTTGAGACACTGCAATTCCCTTTTTTAATCAGCAATTTTACATACATTTTATTGTCAGCATTTTAAATGGTAAATTGCAGTGATTGTTGCTTGGACTTTGCATCTTTGACTTTGGTGGTATAAAGCTTGATGCTGTATTTGCCATATCGGCATTCTGCACATTTACCCAACCTGGTGTTGGGAGGGTGGGAAACTTTGCCTACATGACGACAATTTAATAAAGGGGTTTCAATCACATTTCTTGACTGCAAAAAAAGCACATTGTTGTAAGAATAACTTGTTTTATTCAGTATTTGCTTGGTAATTCTTTGTGATTCTTTGTCATGTAACTGGAAAAAGTATTGCCTGGAACAGAAAAATCGATTTTGACGGATGTTTATATATCAGTCATTTTACTCTTATCATTAAAAATGTATTTCATGAAAAATTTAATTGTGTTTTGGGCAGTTGTTTATTTGTTAGACAAATAACAAATAAGTATATATATTTTTTTTTTTATAGTTATATTTTGAAGAGTTTGCGTCACAGATTCACACACTAAACCTGGCCAGTAGAGGTCCCTGCTGTACACTTCAGTTACAAAATTAGGGAATTCTTTACGCAAACGGTTGAAACCACGTATTACTAGTGCCTATAAGCTGTGGTGACATCTATTTTTCCTCACAAATGTCTTTTACAATAAGTACATAAAAATAGGCCTACACACAAATTCCCTACAAATATAGAAACAATCACTACAACAACATTTTGTCGACAAATTGCAGTCAAATAGACAATCAAGACAAACACTTGGCACGTCCTAATGATTATCGACCATTGTATCAACTGTTGCGGGACCCCTAATTCACACTGGAGCGAACCAATACAAACGGAGGGGTGTTTGCGTGCTACACCATCTCTCCACACCGTCCATAACTGTAGATAAATTACCACATTCATGTCGGTACGTTCACTTCTAACTGTACTTGCTCTATGATTGACATGTGTGTTTGTTTGTTTTTACACGAAAGACCCACATTGTTACGCGTGAGTGTAACGTAGCGCCCCCGTGTCTGTGGCAGGTGGTACGGTCCAATCTTTGGGGTTGTGGTTGAAGAAGTTCCACCGCGCGGATGGGGAGGAGGGGAGACTGTTGTCCTCATTAACGCTGTCAAGAGTTCAGCCTGACACAAACCAACAAGAGTTCACGTCTTCTAAATATATGGGGCAAAGTGCGAGCAACTTCAAAGTCCCGATGATGTGAAGGTACGTGACTCTCTTTTCTGTGTTCTGAGTTTTGGCAAAGGCACGAGTGTAACATGAGCGTGAATCATTGATGCACTTGTTGCTTTACGCCCCAGTCATACAAAATATTGATGTGTAGAGGTTAATCCTAAAACGAAAGACATGTCGACTCCAGTTTGAGGTTCACTTCTCGCAATAAAAGGCTTGCAGTGAGGAGATTAACGTGATCTCTGCTTTTAGAGGTTTATGTTATGTGTGTCACGCTGCTTTTCCTAAAATAGCAAAACACAGACTAATTTGGCTGAAGATATTTACGTCTGGACATTTAATTAAATATATGCCTAATCTGCTACAGTGATCCTTCAATATTTGCTTTTTAAAACGTGTTTCTGACTGGATTTGGGGCTTTGGGTGCGGGTTAATTATGTTATTGAGTCATTGAATCTAATTAAACAGCCTCTACAAGGGTTTGATTCACTCTGAAAGAATGCTTTGACCCCCTCCTCAGTCAGGGAAGCTCGCCCACCTCATTGTTTCCAAGTGGGATGAGTTTGCTGTGCTGTTTAGTGAAAGACCCCCCTCAGGTTTTACCCGGGCTTGTAGTCGGTGGTGTTGTTTTTCCTTCAGCCAACCGTGTGCTCAGAATTAGGGATTATAACTGTTCTTAGCAGGACTTAAAGCATACAGATGGCTGCTCTCATGTGATGCAGGGTTTCCTCTGGTCAGCAGGGAGAAGATGTCAGACATGTCCAATGATGATGCAGCCGTTGAATCACTGATGCACTTATTGCCTCTGTTTAACCTTAACCATGGCATGATTTACCTTTTTGTATAGTTATTGTTATGCAAGAAGCAAAAAGAATGGTTTCAACGACTGTGTGTGAACCTTTTATTTGTCTCACAGTGTCGCCACACCAAGTTCAAGTGCACCAAGAGAACAAATTAAGATAATAGAATAGGCTCAAATCTAACGCAGCCCTGCCCTGAAGTAAAAATAAGGCTACAACATCATCTTCTTATCATGGGTGAGAAGATTAGACTTCTGTCCTTGCTTTCAGTGGTAAACATTGAGATAAATATTTAGGAATAAGCAAAGTATAAGCATAGTTTTCTCTTAATAAGGACGCACGAGATGGTTTGCATTGTGTTAAAGTTCGACTCCATAAACAAGTCAGTTGCGTACTAGAATTTCTGGTTCTAGCTGTGTGTGCTCTGACATGCAGCTGCAAGCGGGGCTCTGTTTGGGCACGTTGGTAAAACATATTCTGTAAGGAAAGTGTCATGCCTTTTGAGTCGAGATAAGTTTGTGTTCCCATAGCTTTTCGATGACGCAAGATGCCATTTATTACACACTTTGATTTGTATTACTTAAGGGACTTATTACAAACAGAACTTACTGGAAATGAAGTCCCTAAAGGCATAAGCTCAATATTAAAACGTATTATGCAGCACTGCACGCACAACTCCAAGCCTGGAAATACGCATTAAAAAAAAAATCCTTTTGTTTACTGTGTACAGCAATTGTCCAGAAATTAAGTGTAGCTCAGTTTTTATTAGGTTGTAGTATTTGTTTTATTTACCACTATTGTCTCGAGTGGGATTTAAGTGGATCAGAGGCAGTGCACGGCAGTAATTAAGGTGATTAATTGATTCTAAGATGTTAATCAGATGAACCGTACAAGTTGGGGTACGGGTCATTATACAGAGGGCACACATCCCACCAGGTCAACAGTAATAATTGGTCTGTTTCTTTCTAGAACTAAAAATCTGTTTTATGTTATTTTTTTCTAGAATCAATATGGATGACTTGCCCTGAAGTGAAAAATTGTGCGATTGATCAGAAAAAGACCACTGTTTTTGATAACAAACCATCACTGGCGTATGCAATCATGTCAGTCAAGCTCGATAGAACAATTTGTGTTCTTCTTCCCAACAAAGACCAACTGGACATCAAAGTTGGGGTGAGTAACTTGATATTCTTTCTTGTTCCAAGACTTTTAAAGTTGTCCATTTACTTTATCATTATTTTATTGTTTTTACTCCAGCCAAGGTCCACAGGGCAGGATGTCTTCAATCGTGTTGCTGAGTGTCTTGGAATCAAGGAACTGCACTTTTTTGGTCTAACTGTTGTCAAGGGTAGGTTCTAGCCATTTTATTGAACAACTGTTTCACTTTTCAGTATACAAGTATAGATTTCAAGGCGGCAGGGTGGCAGAGTGGCTAGCACTTGCACTGTAGGTAAAAGCCCACTGCACTGCTGCGATCACTGCTCCTGACGGGTTGCCCCAGTAGCAAATGCCGAGGACGGAGGAAAATGTGTACAAAGGCTAAGGGTGCGTTCAGACCGCGGCATCCAATTCGCGCCAGACGCCCCTAGTTGTTCGCCTGTGCATTTGAAGACAGACGCCTTGGATGTGTGTCCACATAGACTTTAAATATAAACTTGACGTCTTGACGCTGCAGTCTGAACGCACCATAAGGGTTCCAACGTAGTTACGTCTGAATAATGTAAAATGTTGACATTTTTGTTCAACAACCCAGCTTATTCAGCTCGCCTATTCGCTTGCATGAGTCTGTCTTTATTCATCAAACATTAAAGTTGCTATTTGTGTCTGAGTAAGTCAGCTATGTACAGTTTTGTACGTTTCCTCTGTGCTCTTTGTTGAAATATATTGAAACGCTTTGTTAATCTTGTGGGGCTCATCTCTAAAACAAGCAGCCTTTTGTGGTGTTGGTTCAGCGATCACTTAGGCCTAGATTCCTGCAATATTAAGTTCATTAAGCCAGGAATGCACCAATGCATTCCTTCTCCCCACTGAGGGGAGGGACAGAGTGATAATAGAGAGGAGCGTAGAGGGAGGCGAGGTAAAAGAGGCCATGACACAGACAGAAGAGCATCTTAGTCAAGGGGGAAGAGGTCAAGGAGTTGGGATGATTCAGAGTTGATGATGTTTGATGGAGCGATGAAGTTGTGAAAGAGCTTGGCAAACCCCATCGTGAAGTTGAGCCAAAAAAGACCAGATTAATCATGGATGCTGGGGAGTGCACTGCTCTCCTTTTAGATCACATCATAGTCTGTATTACATGTATAACTAACAGTTCTGTTTAAAATGGTTACACAATATAAGACTGATGCAAAATTTTCTCTTTTGAGCTTTGAACAATGTTATCAGAGAGAATCCTTTAAGATAATCCTTTTTATAGTCTCCCATGGGAGATGTTTTTCCTGGGACAGGGGGTCATATGCTCCAACATACAGAAAAGACATCACTGACAATGCCAGCACATTTTATTAACATCACCATTGAACACAAAATAAGAGGCCAAAAAAGAAACTCTGATACTACATCATAATTATTTCCTAGTTAAGTTTATTAAGTCAATACAACATTTTAGCCAAGGCTAATTCTCAATGTCCGTCTCTGGTTGGGCTTTTACATTTGAAAGAAAATCAGTCAACAACAATATAACAATGTAATACAAAAGACGCATCACAAATTAAAAACTGGTCAAAGCCAGGTGGTTACACGTCTGACCTCCAAATAAAAAGTAGTTCTCGAGTGAAAAGGACCCAGTTTGCTTCGTAGAGGGTAAAGATTCTTTGGTGCTTGTACAGGGCAAGCTGATTGTCCAAAAGTGGTTTGACACCTTGGGACACTCCAGTTTCCACTCTGAGCTCGTCTGGTGACTGACCCCTCAGCTCTGAGAGGAACTATCAAGTCACCAAGAACCTGCAGAGCTGCTGATGCAAGCATTTGTACACACGTTTCATCTGCACAATTTTGATGTAATTTTCAAAAGTTGACATATTTAAATTATTAAAACCGCTCTATTTAGAATCATTTGAAAAGGCTTGACAGAAATGCCAGTGGCCTTTGCCATTAGCCGCAGCAGTAACTTAAGTGTGAAAAGATCGTCGAGTGCGTGAAACTATGAGCAGCGTGAAAAGGCAGATAGTTCCCGATCAGTCTGAATGTGTATGTTTGCTTTATCGGTTTTAATTGCACATTCCCTAAAGCCTATGTGCATCTTAATTGCACATACTCTAGACTTATGTGCAGTTTTTTTGATTGCTCAATCCCATAAGCCTATGTGCAGTTTTAATTGCACATTCACCTGCAATGACAGTCATCTGTAATGATTTATTCTTTGACTCCACGCCACTTGGGTCAGTGGCTACCTTCCTGCCTAGGTTCTTCAGAGATGCAACCTGCTTCTTTCACACTTGTTTTAATAATCCTCTATATGATGCCGTCTTGCTCTCAGCCTCAAATGACTCCTGATTGTTGCGTCACAGGTGGAGATACAGAGGTCTTCTGCTTAGTTTGAGTCCCTAAATCATCTCCAAACATGTTCTGAACACTGTCATCAAATTCCCTGCTTATATTAGCATGCTGGTCACGTTGCTTAAATGACTAGTTCTTTTTTTTAGGGTTCTTTCCCAATCCTGACGGTATATGTCATGCTAACACTAAAAACGGATGCAAAATAATGTGTGTTTTTATACATATGTATTTTAATTTCTAAAAAGGCCAAAGTAAGAGCATGTTTAATGGCCAACAATACAACTAAAGCATAATATACAAAATTTTAAGTGTACATGCCTTACTAAAGTTCAAAATGTTGTTGTTTTAGACAATGAACACCTCTACATAGACATGGAAGACAAACTGACCAAGTATTTCCCCAAGGAGTGGAAACAAGAAGCTGGAAAGGTAATGGAATCCACTGATTGTAGTTTGAATTTGTACTGACCCCAGCTCACAAATCCGTTGACTAAACCATATTTGTTATTGATACAGACATTGCTGAAGAAACCATTGCCTCTCGTGCTCTGTCTCAAGGTGCAGTACTATGTTGAGAATGGAAGACTTCTTAGGTATGTGTTGCTCGGCTGTTTTTAGTTTGGGATGTTTCTTTTTATCAGCCTCTTTGTAACATGCTCCACTCGTGTGTTATGCCTTACGTACCAGTGAACGCAAAGCACGGCACCTGTACTACTCAGACCTGCGTGAGCGAGTGCTGCGCTCTGAATGCCGTCAGAAAGAGGAGGTGTATTTTCAGTTGGCAGCTTATGCCTTACAAGCTGACCTCGGGGATCATCCACCTCCAAGCAAAGACCTGCAGACCATCCGCTACTTCGACCCAAAGAATTACTTCCCTCCATGGGTACGTTTTGCCGTTGTGCCGAGTGTATGAATCTTATGTCAACAGATTATTTATAATTGTCTTGGCTTTTAATTCTGTAGATCATTGCAAAGCGTGGAGTAGATTATCTTCTATGCCATGGTCCTAAAGTTCACCAGGATCTGTGGGGCTTGTCCTCCCGGGATGCCATCTTGGTCTTTATCAGAGAGTCATGTCGATTGGAAGATGTCCCAGTCACGTTTTACAAACTACAAAAGGTCAGGCAGAATCTTTTATTGCAAATCATAATGAAATTCTGGATTTGTGTCAGACATTTCTTACCCAATAAATTCTTATCTTCCCCAAGACACAGACAAATGAATTGATGCACGAATTGCAATGAGGCTGTTGCATAATGGTTTTATCTTTTATAGTTTATTGTCCTCCCTAGTTCAGGATTGGTCGACTGCTGAGTGATATTTTGTAGAGTTGCCCATGCGTTGCGTCACGTTCCATCACTTTTAATTGTTGTGTTGCTTTGTTTCCCTGGGAGCTGGTGCCGGGGTTAACTGTGGAATGGCTTATCTAAACCTTTCAGATGCTTCTCTGACATGTCGTCATTCATTGTACAGGACAAAAAGGCAGAAAAAGAAACGGCGTTGCTTGGTCTGACCCTGCGAGGAATGCAAGTCTATCAGGTATGTGCATATGTTGCTGCTGTTGTAAATACCCTGTGTGTGCGTCAGTGCTGATGCGGGACACACAAACCTGCATTTGCTCACAGATTAAACATGTGCAGGCCTATAAACCTCTGAACAGTGGCGTGAGGAATGTGGGGGCTGCCACCAGCGGCCAGGCCTTGGAGATAGGGCCTGTCTGCAGCCTGTCAGCGTTTGATCTGTCTGTCAGGGGCCATCTGGGGATTAGGACCCCAGGCCTGGCTGATTAATGAGCCAGTGGACCGTGAGATACCTCAAAAATCCATGGTCTTGTTGCCAAGGCCAGATGGCACCTGTGCAGTAATCAATTGATGATTGTTTAGAATTGAAACTTTGCAAGAAACTCCTCACATGTTGGGTATAGATTTTTCTACTTTTTTTCTGTTGTAGGAGGTGAACAACATTCGGCAGTTGGTGTACGACTTCCCCTGGTCAAATGTAGGCCGTCTCACTTTTCTGGTTTGTACTGAATCTTTTATCTAGTCAACAAGTTTTAGCCTTTAGCCTTGTTCATGCTTGTACTAGTACGGTATGTAGATTGATTTAAATTAGTTCTTTAAATTCAGGGTAAGAAATTTGAGATCCAGCCAGACGGTTTGCCTTCAGCAAGAAAGCTTGTGTATTACACTGGATCATCATTTCGATCGCGACATCTTCTCCTGCACTTGAGCAGCTGTCATCGCCTCTACCTCAGCCTCCAGCATGCGCTGAAACACCTACGGCAGCTGGAGGAGACTGAAGGTACAAAAATACATCAACGATCAATAACTAGATCAGAAAACATATGGTAGTTCATGTTTTAACATTTATTGGTTTGTGCATGTGTCATTTTTAGAGAAAAAGCGGTACAGGGAGTCCTACATCAGTGATGACTTGGACATGGATCCTCCGGGGAGTGAGAGTAGTCCTGGTCTGTCTCGACACTCCACGAGCAGCTCTGGTATCGAAGCAGACACCCGCCAACACAGCATCTCCACAGACAGGGCCTCTATGGAGGAGGAGGGGCCCATCCAGGCAGAGCTGTGTCTGAGCTCAGCAGCCAGCAGAGGCAGCTCCTCTGGAGTGGAAGCTGGCAGCAAGACTCTAACAGAAGATGACGAGTGGCCACAGGAAGGTAAGGGAGACTTTTCTACTAGCAGTGAAGGCTAATGAAGAAATCAATTTTAGATTTAGACCTTTACCCAATTACAATTTTTTTTCTTATTAGACCTTCAAAATGGAAAAAAAGAAAACATTTGGCTACTGTAAACAAACTGTTTGAAGCAGATGGTTTAATGTTATGTATCAAATTTAAATAATCAAACTTCATAGTTTTGTTTTTTGCTCAAAAATGGTTTGAGGCTTTCTTTAAAAATGTGTTTTTGATCTACCTGAACAAACAGATCCAAAACTATTAGATTTTTCTTGGTCCTAGATTATGAGCTAGACTGTATCATACTGCAGTTGGTCTTAAAGCAATTTTTTTTCTCATTTTGATCGATCTCTATTTTCAAAAAACAATGTAAAAATTGCCTTTAGTAATGATTTCATGACTTTTAATCTCTGCCATTTTAACACAAATTATCAGATTTCTCGAATAAAACCAAATGTTTTTATTGACAGAGGATCAACTATGGCCTCTTGATTCAAAAACAACTTCCATATTTTAGAAGCCGAGCAAATAAGGCTTAAATGTGTGTTAGTTAGATGCTTTTTAAAGACATCCACATCATCACACAATCTACATGTGTTTGCATGCTTTTATTTTTTTTTTCTATTCTGGGAAAAGACAACAGTAAAACTCCAAGAGAAGATCCTGTAGATGACCCCGATGACATGTTCCAATTGGCCAATTCTCTTGAAGGCGTGTCTGTGGACGGTATGGATCTGGCATTGTTGAATCACTCAACAGGTATGAATAGACTCGACTTACGGCAATGTTTATTATAGCAGGTATTCAATTCTCTAATTGGTTTGTGTTTAAATACTGTTTTTTTTTTTTTTTTTTTTTAGAAAAAAAACATGAGGATGCTGTGTTGCAACAAAATATAGAAACGCTTAAACAGGTTTGACCTTTTTTTTTTTTTTGTTTTTTTTTTTTAAATAACCTTGTCAAACATAACAGAATGTGTGTAATTGTGTTTTCTGAATCTGCTTCCTTTGCAGTTGCCTAAATCCAAAGTCCAGTTGAGTACAGACCGACACAGCCAAAGTCTTGATGACGTCCGTCTGCTTCCCCCTCTGCCGTCTTTGGGAATTGCGCTGCCTTCCGACTCTTCCCACAGCTACACCTTTGGGTTCCCTGAGACCCCCTTAAATTTAAAGACTCCCATTGAACACAGTTTTGACCCGATGAAATTGTGCCAAGAGAAACCTACCTTCTATGGACGTAGATCTACAAACTGCCTTTCCTTGGACTTGTTAGGAGATGAGCAGCTACTGGAGTTTATCTTCTAAATGTAACAAGTAGGAATAAATGCATTCCTATTTTAAATTCTGGTTGTGTTTTACAAATCTGGTGCACATAGTAACTTTACTGCTGGTGGTCTGTCACTTGCTTTTCTCCATTGAGATTTTATTGATTTTCCTTGACTGTTCCACAATATGGCATTGAAGTTGAACTTTCATGCATTTCATATCTGAAAAATACCCTTCAAAAATGCATTCCTATCGTGAGCGAAGTCACATGTCCCCAGATCTTACATGTAACTTTACTTCACCTGTTTGTCTCTATGGAGATAGTGGGACAAGCAAAGTATCTACAAGGAGACAAGCAGGTGGTGGACCAGAAAAGTTGGATTGTGGTGTACCTTTTCAAATTCACAACAAGATTCCTCATTTCAATTATGTGTGTTTTTAGGGAGAGCTGAGCAGAAATTTTAATTAGACTTATTTATTTATGTAAATGATGTACATATTTACCCTCTTACCATGTTTTACTCTATGGAATAATTTTAAATCTGTTTATCATGTGGGGGGTTTTCAGATTTTTTTTTTAGTTTTCAAAAATATGAATGTTGCATTAAGTCTCTATGAAAGTAAAAGCCGGTCTGGTCTCGTCCCATTGATGCACTTGTTGTGTCAGTGGGGTATTGCACTTGTTGTTTGTTCTTTTGTTTTTTTAATATATAAACGACTCATGTACAGTTAGGTTTCCTATTAGTCCTCTACAGCAATGTGACTTCTGATGTCAACTATTTAACCTCTTTAAAGCTGGAAGAGCATTCATCCAAAACCTTGTTTGTTGTGTCTGCTATTTTCAGATATCGCAACAAAATATCATTATTTGTTAAGCATTATGTCTGTATTCAGCTTATGTATGATAAGTTTGCAGTACACGTATTATACAACCCCAAAACAAGGAGACTTGCAGGTGCATTGAGACAGTATTTTGACTGTTTTGTAGATAAATGTTTGACATAACTGATATTTCTAGCCATACAGGCTTTACTGAAAAGAATGTCAGTCTTTACTGAATGCCTTTGTATTTTAACAGCTAAAACTGTTAAATATATTTTTGTTTTAAACAGTTTTTTACACCGAAAATAAAATTATTGCTATATTAAGTTTTTTGTCAACTTTACTAAGAAATTATATATATACATATATATATATATATATATATATATATATATACATATATATATATATATATATATATATATATATATATATATATATATATATATATATATATATATATATATATATATAAAATACATTAATGTATAAATGAAACGAGTTAATCTTCATAACAAACTAGCGCATCATTGTCACATCTCGCGATAACATTCGCGATTACGCATGCGGAAGTTTACGTTTGAGTAAAACGTGCCACTGTCATGGATCTAACGCATTACGCTAGAACGCCGGTTTATTAAGTCATTCTTGGACGAGCAACATAAATGCTACAGTTAGTGCACAGAAATGAGCTCGTTTTTAATTGAAACTCTTCTGTCAGGTTGTCTAGACTACGACTCGCTGTTTAAAACTCTGTCTTGGGAGCGTGAGTCGTGGCCACATCCTGGACGAGTCGAGGCGCTCACAGCCTTTATTGATGGACTTGGGTCGCTCTCAGCCACCTCCGATGGAAAGTCCAGTAACAACCGCATTGAGGCTAAAGTCGAACATGTCATTTGGTCTCAGTGCGTGCCTTTACTCTCGAAAATGTCCTCTGACGTGGACGAGAACGGTCAGTGTAGCGTGGCAGTCGTGTGTAAACTTGTAAACGCCTGCATTCCGCTGTGTGGCGCTGCGACTCCGGGCAAAGTGACCGAGTACGCGCTGCCTTTCCTCCAGCTTTCTGACGAACTTGACCCCGCCTCTGGACGTCTCAGCGTGGAGGTGTCCAGTGAACTTATCGCTGTGTTTTTACCCACAATTGCCCCACATGAAGAACTTGCGCTCAAAGTCCTGACGCAAACATTATCTTGTGTCAAAACCCTTCCTGATGCGCAAGTTTCCAAAGTGGCACTGCGACTCCTCCGCGCGCTCCTGGACTGCAGCAGGTCACAGAACATCCACATGCTCATCCTGGAGGATCTGTGTGTGTGGCACGGACAGGAGCGCACACCTGCAGTGACCGGACGGGCTTTAATGTGTCTGACCGCCTTGTCTGACCACATGCTGACCCCAAACAGTCTGACCTCTGACCCGCGCCTGCCCGCTCAGTTCTGGAGGGTGGTCCAGGATGGGTTGACGCACAAAGACGGCCTCGCACGCAAGAGGGCGCTGTATCTGTTGAAAAGATGTGTGTTATTGTCCCAAGACAGAGGTTTGGGATGTCAGGCTTCAGAGAAAGGTGGTAATAACAAATACATTGCAACATTTGAATTCACTTCGGATTCAGAATGTCTTTTAAAAATAATCAACACATTTTGTAGTCAAGCGATTGTCTTCGGAACCATACGCAGACTCTAAAACGGTTCTGAAATAAAAGGATTATGGATTGAATAGGATTAATTACATTAAAATGACACAGGGATCAAGTACAGTATAGTGTTTTTGATGAAAAAACTACTTTGTTTTAAATAATGTAATATCAAATTTTAGTGATTAAAGACTATTGTGAGAAAAACAAAATTTAATTCACACTATTCACACTTACAGATCATGAGTGAAATCTTTAATTTTCTTTCATTTCCATTATCTAACATGTTACTATTCCTCAAGCTTGTGACTGACTTTACAAAACTGAACTCGAAAGACAAAATCAAGTTAATTGTGACAAAAACTTAGCTTCACTTTAGCTTCATCTTGGTCCATTTAGTAAAAAGATCATTGTTATGGGCTTTTTGCCATCCAAACAACTAATTGATTAGTCTAAAAACAATAATCACACGAATAATCGATTAGTAAAATTATCGTTAGCTGCAGACCTTGTTTCATATTTTTAGTAATTGTACATGCAAAAGGAAAATAATCTGACTGCTTTTGCCGCAGGAGAGCTCTTGTTTACGTGGGACTCTAATCACAGCCAAGTGTTGCGAGAGTTTTGGGAGGATTACGCCCTGGTGATAGAAACTCTGGAAGAAAACCAGGTAATATATATTTTTCTGTGACTAATGTATGGGCAACACAAAATGTTACTTTACAATTATTTTATTTCAACTGAAAAATCAACATTATAATCTTTACTATATTATTAAATGGTGATAAAGGTATAATAATTTTCCCTTTCCAGATTCACGTTGTTCGTCCAGTATTAAACAGAATTGACACATTAATACAGATTGTGAAAGACACTCAAGGTAAACAGACAACAATCTCACGCATCTCTAATAAAGTTGCAGTTAAAACATGATTTTAACTTTACTCGACAGGTAACGGCCTCCTGCACCCGTCGTGGTTGCTCTGTGTGTATCAGCGCATGTTTCACAGTGAAAATAAGGCGCTCATGAAAGAGGGAGTCTGTCATCTGCTCCAGCTGCAGGCCCTTCAGCAGACAGAATTCACCATGGCCTTTTCTCAGGTGCACGCTCACTGCTCTAGCTAAAAGCGCACTATGTTGTTAACTTGGGTGTACACGTCCTGAAAAAACTATCAAACGTATAGACATAATGATATGTTATGGTTTTGTGTTTTGCCTATTTTTCGTGTTCGGGGTTTGTGACTGCCAATGGTTGTTATTATGGGGGTCGTGACTGAAAAAGCTTGAACTGCTGGTCTAAACCATGGTACCAATTATTGTCCTCATCAGTTCGTCATTGGGCCGTTTCTGGATGTTCTGTCGGAAACTTCACTCTTTCAAAGGTGAGAGCTCTTAACCACTCGCATGTACAGTGTAAAAAGTATATACTTTTCTGTTATTATGTTTTTTAAAATGCCAATATTGCCTTACAGAGGTGTTGGAATGAGTGTAGGTGAATGTCCAGAGCTGGGGAGCAAACTTCAAGTATTCATGGTCAACTTTTTTACCAACTTGCCGTCAGAACAAAAAGGTAAATACATCTATATTTATCAAATCATATGTTAATTTCCAGATATTTTACTACGTTTTTTGTGTTTAGCCTCTCTGTTGCTGCAGCTGATCCAGCAGCTCTCCACAAAGCAGTGGTGTGCAGTGCCTGTCCTCTTCATATCCCAGGCCTTGTCCAGTCTTTCCCCAAGTCCTCTGCTCGATAATAATGGACTTTGTGCTTTAAGGTACCATGCTTATATTTTGAGTATTATTAGTAACAGTAGTTGTAATATCTAATGTTGTTTCAATGGGACAGAGAGGTACTGCGGTGCACAATGATCACTCATCAGGTTTTGCTGAGAGGTGCGGCCCAGTGTTTCTTGTTGAACAGCGCCCTCTGCCTTACAGATGTGGTTAGTGTTAGAATATCTTAATCATAGGCCTAATACTTTTAATGTGAAACTCGGGACCTAACTATTGCTTTAAATGTCTACATGTGTCCAGAGTGCAGTGACCATTGATGATGTGTTTGGTTTTCTAATGCATTTCCGCTCTGATGAGTCTCTGTGTCGAGGAACAAAGCTGTGGCACCAGGTAACATGTCTAAACCCACTTTTATCTTGGGTGATTTTCAAATACAGCCTAATGTTCGAATAATCCCTTTATTCTTTAATGACAGGTATGTGTTTGGCTCAAGAACAATGAACAAAGGTTCAAGCCCATAAATGATAAGAATAGAGATAAAGAAAGTATAAAGAGTTATGTTCAAAATGAGATTTGCGTCTACCTCAAAGTCCCCCCCAGCACAGGTGAGCTCCACTACAGGATATTTCTTGAAGCATGGCTTTAATTTTTTGCTGTAATGACAAATTGGGTGACTTGCAGGTCAAACTGAGAGGTTACCTGAAGTCAGTGATGCTGTGAAACTGGCCAGGGCAGTTTTGCTGTGTGTGGACATGGAAATGTGCCAGCCGGCTGCAGATGTGGACACCGCTCTGGAGTCTTTACTCTCTCCACTGTGGGACACTTTGAGCCGAGTCAGCACCAATATCTACCTGCCTTTGAAGAAGAGTGACAAGAGCCTGCAGCTCTTGCTCCAGTTGCTGCAGCAAGAAGGAATAAATCAAGACAACAAGGGTTGGAATTCATAATGCTTCATTCAGTACTTCATTCATTTTATTTACACACATTTAAATGTGATGTTTTCATATTACTTTCAGATGATAATGTCTCGGTTTCTTTAAGGAATCAAATTTCTAAGGTTTTGGATCCAATACTAGAATTCATTGTGAGGCAGTTTTGTGGACAGCTGCAAGAGGTAAGGCAACACAAGTGAGAAAGAAAACCATTACATTCATGTGCAAATGTTTTGTTGACAGTTGTTTGACATCGAGCGGGCGGATATGTACATGTGCGTCCTGAAACAGCTGGTGGTCATATGCAGATTGAGACCACAGCAACACAGTAACATTCAACGAACATATTTCCCAAAACTCCTCAGTTTCAACATCAAGACGCTGGCAGAACCAAGTCAGCAGGTGCACTTCCGTCTCAGCGCTATCTATCCACCTGACAACAATTTCTGCCACTGTAAGTGTATGATTATTCATAATGGACTACTTTGTGATTCCAGAGCCCAACAGTGTCAGTCCAGGTGTCGAGAGTTGTTGCAATGGCATCTCTGGCCTCCATTTGCAGTCTCATGGAGCGGAACGTGATTGACACACAATCAGCGTCAGGACTGAAAATGCTGAATGAGTATTTCTACAATCCAATTATATTAACCCCATCTTCTGTTGGACGCTTCAACGAGACCCTGATGAAACCACCAGCACTCAACCGTCTAAAGTAAAACACATAATTTAATTACACTTACGCTTGTCATGATAATTACTACAGTATATACATTTATGAACAGTGTTTTAGTTTTTGGGGGGATATTTTTTACTCTAGGAGCATCAAATAACACTAAATACACTGCTATTTATTTTAAACTGCTCATGGTTTTATGAAATCTAATTTAATATATTTTTGGGGATTATCCTGCTTTAGTATTATTGTGTCAGTGGCATAAAATGGTTCTCGTGATATTTTCCGTAACAATATATTGCTCTTCAAAGTGTGGCCTAAATATACTATGATATCATTCGACATAAATAGTCAATAGCAGCATTTATCTTTCCCTACAGTGACACAGATGGATATAGTCCTATGTGGCAGGACTGGGGACGTGTCGTAGCTCACTATTTGAGCGACCAGTGGGTTTGCCTGAGCGCCCTCTCAAAGACCACCGGGATCCCACAGGCCGAAGATTCCCTGTCCACTGAAATTCTGAGATCATCTGTGAGTTGTGCAATAGAGGGCCTGTCTCTTCTGCCTAGCAATCAAGTACTGCCCATTTTTGCTTTTTTGGAGACCGCGGTTCCTCAAGTAAGTGCATTGGCTCTTTTTGTTCATCATTGTGTATTTATTTACATAACCTTTGCATTTATTATGCTCCCAGTTAGTCCAGAATGACGAGTCCCTCTGTGTAGACGCAATCACTTTGTCCTGGGACCTTGTTCAGGGACTGAGCACAAATCCTCTCGACTTCTGGCCGTCGCTGAAAAGTTTTGTGTCAATGTCGTTTCATTGTAAACTCCTAACGCTGGCCGAGGAACAAGCTCCAAATCTCACAACAGCCATAAAGAAGGTAAGAAGAGGACGTCCACATGGTAGTTTTGATGTAACCTTCATCTCCGTTTAAACATGTCTTTGTTTTTAGATTGCCTCCGAGTTAATGGTTTTATCTCAGTCAAAGAGCGGTGTGTTTGGCCTGCTAATCCAACACTGCTGTCAGTTATGGCTTCCCACTGGGGCCCGGGATGAAGCCGTCTTTGCAAGTGTTTTCAGCCACATTGATATTCTCACTGAAGCGTGTGTCTATGGGCCGGTGCTCAGAAGAGACCAACGGTGACTAAAACCTTTCGGCAGTTTAATAATTTCCCGTGTCACTCTTGTATTTAAGTGTTGTGTTTTCCGAAAGGCTCATTCAGGATGTCCAGAGCTACGTGGAACAGCTCGGTGAAGAGTGTGCGGCTAATGCACTTTGTGGGTGAGGTGTTTCCGGCATTCGTGAGCTTAGGCTGGCACTTGAATTGTCACTTTCATTTAGCAATTGTAAACTATATCACTTTTCCAGAGAGAGTAGAGACGACCAGTTGCCCCGTGCGTGTGCCCTCTCTTTGCTCAGTCGCCTGGACCCCTCAGATCTACAACATCAAAGGCTGATGCAAAATGTTGTCCTTGAACTATTGAAAAAGGTAGTCAATTTATTCAAGTTAAAATAATTGTGTAAATGTATGTTACCTGACATGAATCCCGACTTCATTTAAAAACGTTGTGATCAAATTTCTTCAGGATAACCTGATATCATCTTCTAAAGTTCGTTACTATAACAACTCAATGCAACATCGAGTGAAAAACAGGATCTGGCAATCGCTGCTGGTGCTGCTTCCCAAACTCACGGAGGTAAGAACATGTTCACTACGTCACATGTGGGTAAGAAATGGCTAAACAAATAAATACCTTGTTGTTTCTTCAGGATTTTGTCAATGTTATTTTGAGCAGTGTGTACCAGGCTGGATTCTGCAGTAACCAGGCCTCGGTGAAGTACCTGATCGAGTGGCTGATGATTTTGATCCTTAATAAATACCCTGAACACATCAACAGCTTTTGGGAGTGTTTTAATGTGGTGAGCTTATTTCTCGTTTATTGTGGCCCTATCATCAAGCTGTCACTATTCTTCCTGCTCTTAATCTATCTCAAAATAATTTACGCAATAATAACCTGCATATGAATTGTATTTGTTTTGTTTTGTGTAAAAGGAGCAGGAGAAAACCAAGGTCAGCATCTGCACTTTCCTTTCGGTTTTGGTTCATTTTAACATTATTCTTCCAAGTATTAAAGACCAGGTAACACTTAATTTACTTATTTACCAGTAAATAGATTTTTCAGATTCATTTCTGAAAAATATATTTTCTCTCTCCTTAAGGTTGCACAGTTGCATAGAGCCTTGAACATCATCCTGCAGTGCTGTTTTAATCATAACTTCAGTGTTCGACTCTACGCTTTGTTGGCTCTTAAACGGGTTTGGAGTTTGGCCGAGGCCAGAGCAGTGAATGAAGGAGAAGATGACTTACACTCCTTGTCCTCTGTGATTATGGCCTGCCTCATACAGGCTGAAGCCCTGCAGAGCACTGGGTAAGGTCAGGAAGTGAATCCAAGTTCATGTGCATTATTGTTGGATCTTTTTTGTTTTTTATGTTTTAGAAATGCAAACAAAAACTGGATTAAAATCCAGGAACACTTCTTCTTTGGGGCCTTTCATCCCCTCAGAGATTACAGTCTGGAGGTGAGAAATGTTTGTACAATTCTGCTATGAATGATAATTGTGGTTAGGAATGTCTGCCGTTAAACTTTTGAAAAGTGTATCATCAGTGATGATGATAATTATGTAATATCAATTCAAATTAAACATTGTACAGTATATAATCACATGAGATGCTGAACAATGATCACTAAAACAAACAAAAGATGGCTAGAATTTATCACGTGCACATGAAACTATTATATTGTCAATTCTTATGGGGACACATAAAAAGGACATGTTTTCTTTTCATTCTTTCCAGACAATATTGTGTACATTTCCTAGCCTGTCCGACTTGTCTGATGATGAGTGGATTCCTCCCTGGAAGTTTGAGAGAATGACAAGTTTTTCTCAAAGTCCGAATTGTCCTTTGAGGAATCCTGCCTCTGACCTGAGGGAGCTCGACCCTGGGCACTGGATCCAACAAGACAAAAGTACAGCCTTTAAGAAGATGATAAATTGCAAAGTGGTGTAAAAACGCTTACCTAGTCTATTTTCCAGGTGAGCAGGATAAGGAAGAGCGGTGGGATGAAGTGCAAAAGAAAATTACTCCTTGGAAGCTTGATATTCAGGAGCAGGAACCAGAGCTGCAGCTTATACCACAGCAAAGAGCCGCCCGCGTGGGGAAAACACACGGGGCTCTGCTCGTGGTGGCTTCACTCATTGACAAACCCACTAATTTAGGAGGTACGTTCACGCATATGCGACAAACTGAATCTGTAAAGGACTAAAATGTTTGGGTTTTTTTCATATTTGAGCGACGTCATAAAACTCTTAGTTTGTTTGTGCAGAGATCAATCAGAGCTGCTCATTCAGTACAGGCCTTATCATAGTTTATACAGGGAACAGACGGCTATCGTGGGAATTAATGTGAAAAGTCTTATGTTTCCAAGTGTCTTTGATAGCCTTTGTATTGCATGATAAGAGTTAAAATAAATAATTATGTGTTTATAAAGGCAAAATCACATTTGAAAAGGCAATATTTGAATTGCATGATGTAATTGAACACATTAAGCCTTTTTGCTCTGTAAATGTTTTACTGTAAAAGCCTCTGTTGTCTATCATTACAGGGGGCACTGCTGATTTGTGTATGTTAGTGTTACCCTTAGCAACAGACCAATGGCCTCTTTATGCAGTCATTATTTCCATTGACTAAAATGGTCATTGTGACATTCTTAACAAATGGAACATTTCTGTCTTGATTAAACTGAGAGAACTTGTTTTTTAACCTCCTTTTGTCTTAGGTCTCTGCAGAACATGTGAGATATTTGGAGCCAGTGCGTTGGTTCTAGACAGTCTTCGCCATGTCAAAGACAAACAGTTTCAGTCACTGAGTGTCACATCTGAGAGGTGGCTGCCTTTGCTGGAGGTACAGTGAGATGTTATAACAAATATACAATGTTGTAGTACATTGCTCGGCTGGCAACCCTAACCCTTTCTTTCATAAAGATTCTGTCAGATTAAGAGAGATTGAAGAATGGATTATTGTTACAAACATACAAAAAATATATATTGGAAAATAAATTGTGTACAGCTCTATTATCATACTGATAAAAATAAGTATTATGTAAAACAATAAGGCCCCGTTTGACAGTGTTATAATTTGCAATAATCGTGATTAAAGTCCTCATTTTGACTCCGTGATGACACTGATTATATTTTTATCTCTCTACTTTCCAGGTAAAACCAGTGGAGCTTACAGACTTCCTGCAGCTAAAGAAAAGTGAAGGATACTTTATAGTCGGTGTGGAGCAAACTGCCAACAGCCACAGCCTCGAGAGCTACCACTTTCCCGAAAAGACTCTGCTACTTCTGGGGTGAATCAACTTTTATCAAACATAATACATGGAATAGATGTGTGATGATACAGTGTACAGGGATCCTGGTTCAGCCCGCTGCTCCCTGTGCTCCAGTTCAGTTAAACGTGTTGGCTGACAATGCTGTTTAATGTAAGTGCATCTTTTTAGAGTGCCTCCCATGGGGCATTGAACCGCCTCCATCGCCTGTGTACCTGTCGGAACATGCTGGGATATAATTGGACATCCCAATGGGAAGGGTACAGGAAATAGATTACACGGACTGATACAAGCTGTGTGACACTGATGGCAGAAAAAAAAGTCTGTGCTTCCAACTCGCTTTAAATCAGGGGTGATTGAATGGCACATAAGGATAGTGACTTTGTTTGTTTTGACCCTTTCATCTTTCATTTTCAACATAGCTACTTGCCATTTACAATAACTGCGACTCCTTATTCACACAGTGGTTAAATAAAAATACCATAAGCTAGACTTGACTTGTGTCTGAGCTAACCTGCCCCTGCATTAAACCAATAAACTTAGCTAAATTAATCATTGGATTAGGTGGACTTTTTTCTAAATTTAACATTCCTTTTAATGCTTTGTCTCATTTTGAAAACCCATATTTAAAGAATTGTCATTTTAAACTCTCGTCGAACTGGTAATGTGCATGTTCCATGGAGGAGATTATGATTCGTTAAGCTGTTTTGTTAAGATCCATGTTCAGTTTGTAACGTCATAACTCGAGGCTGGATCTTCCCAGCTGTGCTCTTTGTGGCTCAGCGTGGAGCAGCTTTTATCTCTCATTAGTTCACTATTATCTCACTCTGTTGTAGTTGAGATAAAAGTAGCTCCTCTAATCAGGGTGACACTGGTTTTCTCTTTCTGTCTCACTCCACCAAATACTAAACTCATAGTTTCATGTCTGCAATTTATCATAATGCACTGTGCTTATCGTTTTTAATTGAATATAGAAGTAACATAAAGAAGATCAGTAAGGCAAGGGAAGTTTATTTGTTGTGCAGTTTGTACATAGTGTAATTCAAAGTGTTTTACAGAACAAGAAAGATGTAGTAAAATCACAAAACAAACAAATAGTATACTGTAATCAAAAAAGAGCAGATAAAATGTTTCTTTTTAGCTGTGATGAAAAGTTTGAGTCCAGTTTTGAAAATGGTCAGAGCAGAGGCTAGTAAGTGAGGACTAGTGGGAGTATTTTTGGGTAATAAGGGAATATAATTTAGATTATTATAATGTACATACTGTGACTGGAGTAATCTAAGAGAAACATCAACAACAATAGTACAAGTTCACTGTTGCCTCTGTGATTCTGCAAAGTACGATATAAACTGTCAATCCTTGATTTTAAATGTATATTAAATGTAGTAGGGTTTTGTACTATCCTGTATACATTTGCCTCATTAATACATAATTTACTGACAGCACTTTCAACTTCCCTTGTATGTGAATTAAATCCTCTTTTTTTGCAGTAACGAAAGAGAGGGCATTCCTGCAAACCTGCTCCAAATGTTGGATGTGTGCGTCGAGATCCCACAACAAGGAGTCATCCGCTCACTCAACGTTCATGTCAGCGCTGCCCTGCTCATCTGGGAATACACACGGCAACATCTCATCTCTGGAGCTGGAGAAAGCGGCTCGAAAGTCAAGTGAGGGAGGGAGAAAGTATTGATCCGCTGTTGTGATCGGACATTGAAAGTGTGGTTTAAGATTGGACCTTTTACTCTGACTCAAATCAATGTATATTAAAGTCCTGCATATTATGTTTACATTTCACGGGCTCTTTCTTGAGTCAGTTCTCTGTTCTCTCAGTTCTCTGACTTAAGACTCGGACAAGGAAGGCTTTACTGTGACTGAACTCCTTTATGGAATGCAACTTTTCTGACCTACAGCGAGATGTTTTTGGTTTTTCCTGGAATGTGCCACTGTATTTAGTATTTAACTTATCTTTCTTCCATGTATTAAGTTACAGCTGATTTGACTGGGCTTGCCTCACCACAGATCTGAGCTGTGACATCACCTGCTTGCTATGGAGATAACTTTTCTTTTTCTTTTTTTTT
The DNA here is from genome assembly GCF_026437365.1 of Eucyclogobius newberryi. Lineage (NCBI taxonomy): Eukaryota > Metazoa > Chordata > Actinopteri > Gobiiformes > Gobiidae > Eucyclogobius > Eucyclogobius newberryi. Next base: position 13,770,019 of record NW_027316500.1, on the reverse strand, counting down.
TTTTTTTTTTTCAACCTGCGATTTTCTGGTCCAAAGCCCGTTGTGGACATGACGGCGGAAGCGTGAAACGTGAGCGAGAAGGTAGAGACATTCAGCAAATGCCGGAGTGGTAACAACAAACAGAGATAGATCCGTTTAATGCCATTCTGTGGAACACTCCAGGTAAAACAATAATACCTCCACGGAGACGAGCAGGCGACTGACCCTCCACCCAAACCTTTACATGGAATAATGTGCCATTTTATATTTCTCTAGATGTCACAACATTGTTATGAGTTGATGAATAAAGTGTTGAATTTAAAGTATGCCGTGCTTTTCCCCTTGAATGGAGCACGCAGCCTGCACAGTGTGTTCTCATGCACACATCCGTCCTCTCTCTAAATGACTGTGGTTCACCTGGAGACCGCCCCAGTGGCAGATGGGATCGTTCAGCCGCAGACATCAGCTCACCCTCGCCTTGCACTCTGTTATTTGGCGTCATGCGTGATTACTAGCGTCCCTCTTTCCTCCTCGCGGAAGATGAGTGGCCCGGGCTCTGGCTCTGGCCCCTGGACCGCTCTCCGTCTGGCGGTGAACACCAACCGGTCCCGGGACGCGGAGGGGCCGCTGTCGCCGCGCACGCACCTTATTCTGGAGATCCTCATGGTGCTGATGTGCGTTGGAGCCGTCACAGGTACCGACGGCTTTACCCCAATGTCAAATGCACCTGCTGTTCGTGTTTGTAAATGGGCCTTGAAGTTTCTAAGCCGTTGATTGATTCATATATTCCTGTTTTCGTTCAGTTTTTTTTCCTGAAGTTTATATAATGGGTAAAGCCATATTCTCCAAATTACGCAAAAACTGTCGAAAGACTGTACTTTTAATGGCTACACTTGTGTTTTGTAGGTAATATCCTGGTCATTGTTATTGTGGCTGCTACTAAAACGTTCCACTCGGTGACATCGGTGCTGATCATGAACCTGGCCGTCAGTGACCTGCTCGTGGGCGCGGGAGTCATGCCCTTCATCGCCCTGTCCCTCATGAACAGCAGCTGGGAGCAAGGCACTGTGAGTAACACACGTCTACACGGCATGGAGCCATTTGATGCAAGATAATGTTGACATTTTACTTAACTATTCCTTTATTCTTGGCCTATATTTTGTGTATTCTATTTTTTGATTCAATTCATTCAGTTTCCATCTATTATTGAATCTGGTTTTCCTGTAGGCCTATTATGTGCTGCAGTTGGCAAGTGTCATACAAATTACAAATAAATATGGATTGGATCAACAAATAATACAACCTATAAAAGTGTCACATTAATAGGCCTTGTGAAACGATTAACAGTATGTTGTGCATGATTACGCAATACATGGTTTAATTTGGGGGGGAAACAAAAAGATCTAAATACATTTTCAGTCCAACATAAGACAGATCAAAGTATTTTATTTGTTGTAGCTTCAAAAGAGAAATGCTTCTTGAAATGACCTGGTGTCTGATTTGAGGGTAATCAAATTAAACCAACCTTTAGGCGATACAAGTTCAAGTTTGTTTCTTTTGTCACCCTTGTTTCTCTATAATAAGTCTAAATATAAAGTCACATTCTTCCTCCTTTTCCTACAGGACCTGTGCTTGTACGTCGGCTACACTTCCTCTGTTTACTGCACAGCTTCTGTCCTGACACTGGCAGCCATAGCTCTGGATCGTTACTACTCCATCGTGGACTGCTTACACTACACCTCCCGCTGCACCCTGTGGAGGACCAGCGTGGTCGTCCTGTGGATTTGGCTGCAGGCTCTGACCACCAGCTGTCCCCCTCTTCTGGGCTGGGGCTCAGTGAATTATGTGACCCCCATGTACAACTGTGCTATCAACTGGGCCATTAGTCCAAGCTACACCGCCTTCATGGCTGTCCTGTCTTACCTGATCCCAGCAGTGGTCATCCTCTTTTGCTACGTGAACATTGTGAAGGTGGCACGCAGTCATGCCAGGAGAATCCACACGCTGGAGGATTCTGTGCAGCGCAGCAGGAATGCCAGCACTGTCTTTGCCTCAGGGGATCCATGTCATTCGCGCTGTGGGAGTCTGCATGCGCCTTCAAAACTCATCTATCATGTGAGTGGACAGTTTGTGTCTGAGCTCAGTGGAGAGCAGGGAACTCTCCATGCATCAAATGCTGCGCACAGCAAATCCACTTCTAGACGCCTCTTCTCTTTTCTCACTCAAACTATGTCCCCACCGTCTTTGCTGTTGTACCAACAGAACCAACATGGATTAGTCCGCCTGTTCCTGGTCATCTGTGCCTTTTTCCTCTGCTGGACACCTTACGTGGGAGTTTCTTTAGTCCAAGCCACAGAAACAGCCATCTCAGGTCAGAGCAGTGTTGTCCCACCCTTCGCTGTCACCTTCTCGTACTGGCTGGTGCTGCTGAACTCAGACATTAACCCTTTACTGTACGCTCTGCTGAGCAAGCGTTTCCAGGGAGCCTTTCAGGCACTGAGGCAGAAGATCCGAACACGCCTGGGGGGATTGATGGGCAGAGGAGGAGAGTTCAGAGCCGAGGGAGGGAGGAACAGTGAGCCCAGCACTCTACAGACTACAAATCCCATCATGCCCCCCAGTACAACCTATAATAACTCTAAGTATTGCTCTTCAGTATTCACTGTAAGTACACACTTAAAACAAACTTCTGAAGAGCAGCTCTACAAAATGTGCCATCCAAACCACGGGCCCCCTTCCTGTTCAGTGTGGGAACAGAACCCTGGGGGCAGCAGGGACTGTCTGCAGGTCCCCCCACGGCCGTTAGAGGGCAGCAGACTCCCTTTCTCTGCACTGACCAAGGAGCGCCAGGCTACTTTCTTTTATGGACAAATTACAGTCAGAGTGGAGCATGATGTCTTATAGGTACAAATACAAATAATCCAATGTTTACATACATATTTTACAGGAGATTAAATGATAAAATATGTTGAACACAAAGCAGAAACTAATCAAAGACAAGAAAGTGCATGCATAAATAAGTTTATATACAAAATATATGATACTTGAAAGAAACTGGACATTAAGGTTATTCAAACTCATAATTTATTTATGTTTTTAACACCTCTTTTTCAGTTGTGATAATCATAAGTTCATATGCATCTTAAGTGTAAAAATCATTCCTTACAAAGGTTTACATTTATGTCTAGCAATAATTCCAGAGGAATACAATATAATTCATTATTGTCATAAAGAATGACAATGGGAAACAGTGCTAATGTACTCCATTGCAAAATAAAGTAAAGGCAGTGAAGTGGTTCAGTTTATGCTCATACACCATGTGCATGCTTCTCTAGATGTTACTGTGTCCAGACAGGTTTAATCAGCAACAAAATGCACAAATATAAAAAGTCATGGTGATAAAAATGCTTGGTCAAATGTATTTAAGAGGAGCAGTATTTCTGAGCCTCTGCACTGTAAAGAGGCGCATATAGAGTGGTTCAACGTGAGTGTACATTCACAACAAGTCCTCAGTGTCTCTCAAAGCTGGTGTCCGGTTGTGGTTTGGATTCAAGATCACTTTATTGGCTGAAAGACTTAACACTTTAGCATTATGGAAATCAACATTTACTGCGCTTTCAGGCCAATCGCTTTTTGATAATATTTTGTCCTTCGAAGAATTTAAGACACTGCCAACATTATTTACAGGAACAAAAATACCAGTTTATACTGACACATATGTAATTCATTGTATCTTATTTGCTTACCCCGATTTTTTTTCTTAGAAATGTCATGTTGTGTGTACTATTGAAAATTCTATGTTTGATTTGTATAGTTTTGTGGATGGTATGAAAGCTTACTGCAACCATTAAAAGGCGTCATCTCAAATTTCCCATGCAATATAACTTTATGCTGCTGGTTTTAAATGTCTCAAGACAAAATGTGGATCTACTGTAAGCAAAATGTCTAAGCCATATTTTAGCCCCACGACAAGCATAGCATCAGTGTGATTGAGGCTTCTGTTTCCCCCTTTTTTGGATGTAGAAAGGCTTCTCAAACTCTGAATGACATAAGACGTCCCGACAGGCTTCTTCACACCACCCCATCCTATCAGGTCTACAGCTACAATGCATTTGAGGTGTGAAAAAGCTATGTACAGTGCTCAAAAGGCAGGTAGTTATCGAGACCCCTTCAGAAATGTCATGTGGACCGCTCCATCTATCAGGCATTCATGTTTCGTTCTTTGGATTGTAAAGGTGTATAAAGCCAGTGTGTATGTAGAGCTAGGGCCTGTCTTGAACATATCTGAACGTCTGAAAGATTTCCCAGGCAAAGTAACACAATCACTTTTACCTGATTAAGGTTGTGTGAGAAGGATTACAATTCATGAGTCCATGCATCATCTTGAGCCATTTCTGAGGGAAAATGGCATGACAATGATACATTATTTGCCTGTCCCAAATGTCTTTCATCTTGGCTTTCATGAATAAAAAGCCAAAACATCACCACTGACCCTTGAAGCTGCAGGATTTCCAGACAGGTAATGGAAGTCCCAGCAACGGTGCATGTTGAGTGTCCATTTCAATTTGCGTGATTTTGAAAGAAAGTCAATGTGCAAATGTTGACATAGACGTCCTGGCTCTGGTTCTCCAGTTAATTGCAGTTCCTGTCTCGCTGCTGCTATCGGTTGGTTCGTCGCGTTTCCGTAGCTTGGTGCTGAGCTGGATGATGCACTGGTCCCAGTCTTCTGGAAGCAGTAGCATTAGAAAGCCCAGGCAAATGATGGAGACTGCAATGAGGCGAACTGTGTTGAAGTTAATTTCACATGTGTAGAAGTCCACCACTGATGAAACATAAAAGGAGACAAAGTTAGACTTGGAATTTATGAGAGATGTATATTTTGGCTTTGAGCTTTAAGAATGAATAGGAGCAGTAAGTTATTGGAGCAAAGCTAAGAGACTTACTGGCATTTACAGGAACGCTGAGAACAATGCCGAGGGAAATTAAGGTTGGATAAGTAATTGCAATGCCAAAGTTGACCAGGACACTAAAAGCTGAAACAAAGCAGACGATACCAATTAAAGATTTAGTAAGAATTACACAATAGAAACTATCTTTGAACTACACATACCAAAAAGTAGGGCTGATACTCCACAGAAATATGCCCAGGGAATGTCAGCCAGCGAGGCGATGTATTCCACGTGTGTGAAATATAGGATGGCCGGCAAAAAACTGAGGAACACAAAGTTGGCACACCCGACTAAACTCAGGAAAAGAGCAGCTTCCCCAAATTTGGCACTGCCAAGGACCATCTTGAAGAGTACCTGCAGATGAGGGGGGAGGAGACTTACATCATGTGTGTGTCTGGAATCACAATATATGACCTGAAGGAGCAAAGAGCTATTGGTTTGGGAGTTGCACCTGCCAAATCCCTGCAATATCTTTGACAGAGGGCCATGGCTGCCTGTTTATCACATTAGGCAGCACTGACAGCAGGGCTAGGGAGAGGCTTGTCAAAAATATATCTTTACTACAACCCCCATTTTGAAGACACAAAAGCCTGAGGCCAACCACTGAACCTCCAATGTCTCAAATATTCATTTCACATAATCTATGTAGCTAGAAATGATTCAAATAAAATCACTGACTGTTTATGTTGCTGCACAAGAAATACCTTGTAGAGTGCTGACATTGAAGCAGAGGCCACAACCAAAGTGATGCCTATGACGGAGTGGCTGTGAAATCCATCAGCGTAGGTCATCATTACAATGCCTGCTATAGCCAAGATAGCAGCTACTATCTGTAGACAAAAAGAAGAGGACATTAGAGAGTGATGAATGGGCAACATGCAGCTCACAGCAGGGTAATAAAGAATCACAAGCCGCCACTGCTGTGTGAGAGCAGCAGGCACACATGGCCTCCTCTCAGACTCTCAGGACAAATCACAGGAAAATTAATATTTGAACACGGCTTTATTAAGAGTCACTTGTCCTACACCGACCCTCGAGACATAATCAGGCCTCTGAGGGAAAACACAAGATACACAGCATCTGTAGCGCCGCTGTGACTGTCAGACATTGATTTCTATTGCACGGTCATCATGTTTACGAACCAAATATCACCTAGATCCACATCCGTCCTTCCTGTACTGCCTCTGGGATTATCCAGGAATCACACCGCTACAAGACTCACCCAACCATCTGTCTCGCCCAACAACAGCGACCAGCCTTGTCCACGTTTATCCACAAGCCCTGGTACAGAGTTTATGTGGTCATTACGTGTATGTGAGGCTGTTTGCTTTGAGTTATAGTGAGCGGGACAAGGTGCAGTCCAGCGGAGTGGATTTGCTCTGCATAAGGAGGTGTCAAGAAGACAAATGAGCCATGTGCGTTTGCTTGGCCAAAGCCTTTGGACACAGTTGACTAAGCCGCAGTTTCTGCACTGCAAGCGTCATGTCACTCACTGCTACACCAATCATTTAGTGTTGTTTAAACTGACCCCAAGGTGTTTAAATGCTTCAACACAAATGAGAGGAAGCACAGGAATGACCATAACTCTTACACCAGCACAATCTGTGCCACAAAGATATAAACACTATTAAAACTCACCCATTGTGTCACAGCTGAGCTGTTTATAATTGAAAACATTTTAATCATTTGCTAATCCTGTAACAACATTGCAGTCCTCATCTGCAGTTTTTGTTTTTTCAATAAAAGCTTTCTTTTTCATCAGACAGCCCACGCTGAAATTGAACAAGATTTAATCTGCTGCCCCTATATACTGGTGTTCTAGTCTTTCACTTTCATGACAAACTCATCTAAGAACGCCTGCATTGCAGCGAACAGTCAAATGCTGCACTCACCACTACCCAGCATGAGAGGGTGAGAGTGAGGGAGGGAAACAAGATGATTATTTCTCTCTCGCTGTAACTCTCTCAACCCTATATCACAGATTATGGGGGTAGAGAGAGTGGGGCAGTGTGACGGGGAAAGGCGGGTTTGAGAAAGAGTAAAAAGAGGGAAAATCCATTTGGAGGATGACTGGATATGTGAAACACAACAATGGATCCTGATTCCCAAGCCTCCCTGTGTCCTGGAATAAAAGAAAATCACACTATATGACACACTGTATTAGTCAGGTACAGCAGGTATACATTAATCAGAGAGCAATGTAAAGCGTTCTGACACCCAGGTGATGTGCTTCAGTAATACTGCCCCACACACAACTAAGCACCTTGTCCTTGAGGTGAAATTGCCTTCAAGACTAAATAAAAAACAAACCAACATTTCTTTGTCTGCCCTTTTTAAAAAGCACAGCACTTTTTGTCATGTGAACCAGACATTAATACAGTATTAGTGATTCGTCATACTTTTCTCATCATCGACTGCCAGTGTTTGAAGTCTCTCCAAGCACATAGGGCAGAGAACCTCCCGGAGAGAGGCCGGCACAGCGATTAGACGGGAACATACTGATCTTACTGCAGTTAATTTGCAATGTAAAAACTATGAGCCAAATTATATTCCTTTCCTGTACAAGCACATGGCATACACGTTACACAACACCACAGACGGACAGGAAATGTACCAATTACACTATGCAAATGATCCGACTTCTCCGTGGTTGACAATTTGATGAAGATTTACATAGCTCTGTACTGTAGCACATTGTAATCCGGTCCATGATGCAGTCGCCTTATTTCATTGCACACGTCTCTGGATGTATAAGACAAATAGAGCTTCAGTGTCCTTACCCTGACCCCCATGAAGCGGTCTCGGAGCACGATCCATGAGAGCAGGAAGACGAAGGCCTTATTGCAACAGAAGAGCACGGACACATCTGTTGTGTTGATCTTCCTGAGCGCCTGCAGGTACAGGTAGTTGGTAAGGATCCACAAGAGGCCGAATGGAGCTACTTTAGTGAAGAACACTTTAGGTGTGAGTCCGTCGTCCCCGAAAAATCTGCTGCACTCCCTACAATCAGACAAACAGAAGTTAACACACGATTCAGGTGGATTCGGTAATGATTCATGGGTGGTGTTCGGATCTCATAGTCACAGGAGGGCGGCAAACGTCCCATGTAGCTATTATTATTGTATTTTCATAAGAAATATCGAAGGTAAATTCCCCAATGTTGAACCAGATAGACCTTGCTATATTTCAGAATCTTGTGATGTCATCTGAAAGCTAGCAATACATGCATCTACTTTAAAGATATACCATGTCATCTTTCTGGTGGCAGGTACGCCACCTGCTTGTCTCCATAGAGATGTGATTGCTTTGCCGCAGTATAGGAAACTTATCTATCTCCAGGGAGACAAGCAGGTGATGCCACCAGGCCAAATTACAAGTCAGATCTGTGGGGAGGCATGTCCACTGACAGTAACGCTGCAGGTTTCTATACATATTTTTATATTACTGGTATGTGGAACAAATTGTGTGAAAATAAACACTTTGCTATAACATCAACAAGATGCTCACTTGAGACGCACAGCGCCCGCCCAATCTCTTAATCTTTTTTACAATCGTTTACTGTGTATAAACTTAGCACTATTTACTGTTTGCTTTCAACTGTACTTGGTCCTTCCTGTTTCCCAGTCAGAAAGCAGCATAATGCATTTTTCATCCACATGCTGCTGTTTACACTCTTTATGTTGCAGCTCTCCCTAAAAGCATCTGGTCCTCTGAAACAAACAGTGCAGCACTAAAGCCAAACAGCAGAGTAGAGTATTTGCCTGTGCACCTTGTTGTACACACTGGAGTGGTATGAATCCGCTCTGTTCAGCTGACTCTGCTGGGGAACCTCAGCAACAGCAAATTAGCTCTGTGAGCTTTGTATAGAGATATTATCAGCACTAACTCTCCTGTGTGTTTCTAAAACACATACTTTACTTAACTTTCAAACGTATTACTTCTGGGGTTATTGGCCTCAGTAAAATACTGCTGTGCCATCACTTCACACACTCACACACATGTACGTATTAAATCAAACTCCCTCAAAGTGATGAGAGTGACTCCAATGAAGTGTGTTTTTAAACAGTAAAAGAGGGATCTACTTCATTTAAACATTTAGTAGTGGTTTAAACTAATTCCTATTTTTTCTAACACATTCCCATCATCTCAATTCTTCACATCAATGAGTTTCTAAGCACATTTCACAACTGGGCAAAAAACAACAACACATGTCTGTATCGTGCATTCTACATCCTACAAATTGGTGAAGATAAATAGCAAATGAGCATCTCAAGCTACACTACTTATATTCCTGTCTATTCCATCAAACCTACTTCCTAAAAACAGTCCATATCTCTCTATGTTTTCTTGTCATTGAAAGTCAGGCAAGAATTGGGTTTGCATTTTAGTTTGTCCCTTAATTCAATGGTTTCAATACTTGAGGCTGAGATTCACCTGAAGCGAGTATATTCGTCATTTGATATTCGGCCTGCATTTTATAAATTACAAGAGTCTGAGCCTTGACGATCCTTGCGTAAGCCAAAAAAAGAACGTGTTATATCACATAGAAACATTGGAGATAGTTTAATTTCCTTGCTTCCATCCAACACTGTGTTTACTGTGCTGTTTTCTTTGTCTCTTTGTCCACAGCAGCATGGATAGCACTTATGGCTAAAGAAGACAATGATTAATGGACTTTTTCAGATGCAAAAATAATTTAAAGCCATTAGCGGATTTGGCTCGCTCTGTTTTCCCTTTCTCGATGAGGAAATATTGGCTTAACATCTGATCTCACAAGTTAAATATTTGGAGAAATTATAGTAATCAAGGGATGACTTTGCACATCTGCAGATTCATTTGTACAACATAAATCTTTTTCCCATTGAAGGGCTGCAATGATTAATCAGCTCATCAAGATTAGTTGACTATGAAAAATAATCAGAATTGTATTTGATAATTTGAATCTGTTATCTGGACTTTAAAGACTTTAAAACACATGCAACAAGACCATTGTATAACAAAGACAATGGCCTTATTAAACACAATTGTCAAAAATAATTTCTGATTTTCATCAATAACACACGTTCTCTATCTAGACGCCTTCGGTGATTATATCTTAACCTTGTATTGGTTTAAAAAAAAGGAAAAAATAAACAGACAACAAGTTTATTACCTAGTTCCGCTTTCTATATTTTCAGACTCTGGTACCTCAGCTTTGTGATGTAAATTGCTGCAAGTTTTTCCACTGTTAAGGCACTCAAAATGCTTTAAAGGCAATATGGGTGAAGTGTCTTGCCTAAGGACACAATAATATTGTTGCTAGCGCCCCACTTTAGCCATCAGTCTCCCATCCAAGTACTAACCAGGCCCTGTCCTGCTTGAGTTTGGACTTTAGTAAAATGATATGGCTGCTGAAATAATGATGTTGGGCTTGGTCAGGACATCCTTACTTTGCTGTTTGAGTGTGTTTTAGTTTGTGTGCTGTGCCGTGTTCACCTGAATCTCTGCCGTGGCGTTTGCCTCTCCGCACTCTTGCACACGTGGCCGATGTAGTACAAGGGGAAGAAAAGGCAGTTCCAGGTGGTGGCGAACCAGGTGAGTGTAAACGGGGCGTCGAACTGTTTGATGGCGAGTTTGGAGAGCTGTGTGAAGCCCGCCCAGGACGAGCACACACACATCACCATGGCGACCCCCCACAGTGCCTTCTGCACCTGCACCCTGTTGACTCTGATGCAGCAGCGCAGTCTCCTCTTGTTGGCGCTGGTCTCCGCTGCTGCCGGTCCTACAGCCGACTGGGCATCTGTTGTGCCCACCACATTCTCCTGGGGGCGGTCTTCTCCTAGGAGGAAAACGGAGGAAAGTAGGTTATATAAGTGACCTACTTTCCTGTGGTTAGGTTTAGATTAAAACTAGGGCTGGGCAATATTGGAAAAAGAGTCATCAAGATTTTTAAGAATCAGAATCCGTTTTATTGCCATTGTCTGTGAACAATTCACAAACTTGCTTTGCAACTTGAAACAGTATTAATAATCAAAATAATAATAGTAAAAAAGTGATTGATTTAAAAATAATATGTTCAACAACAGGATCAGAACAATAGATAGGAGGTATTTACATGAATCATTGTGTGGTGATGTGCTATGAAGTGTTCATGAGTCCGACAGCAGAGGGAAAGAAACTGTTCTTGTGGCGGGAGGTTCTGGTCTGAGGGGGAGTGGCTCACATAGTCCGTGTCCAGGGTGAGAAGGATCAGCTGTGATCCGACCTGCTCATCTCCCCCATCCCGGAGACGTGCAGGTCTTGCAGAGATAGAAGTCTGGTGGTGCCTGCTGGTCGCGTGGTTAAGGCAAACGCGTATGCCAGGCTCCAAGTGCAGCCGGCCGCAGTGTTTTGAGTTCGAATCCCGAATTTGACAATTTACTGCATGTTCTCCCCTCTCTCTCATCCCCCATTTCACACTTTCCTCCTGTCTAATAAAGTCTACGGGCCACAAAAAACAAAAAAAGGTCGCTGTAGTCTCTGTTTGTCCCTGGCTGTGGCTCCAGTGTACCACACGGTGATGGAGGAGGTGAGGATGGACTCAATGATGGCCGTGTAGAACTGCACCATCATCTCCGCTGGCAGCTGATGCAGGGCTCCCACTTGAGGTCCTGGGTGATGGTGGTGCGGAGGAAACTGAAGGAGTCCATGGTAGTGATGGGGAGTCTGTGGTTGTCTGTAGTTGTCACAGAGCTAACATTTCAAACTTGATTTTTGATTTTAAGGAATGCTCAATACTCAATTTTAATTTTAATTCCACAAAGATAATACAAAACATGAATACCATGTTCTGTTATACTAGTTCTGATATGGATACAACACCATTCTTATGTTGTACTGTTTATGTGACTGTTTTCAATATTGATGATTGTTCCAATGAGTATCAAGTTTTGATAATAGTCTCAATGCAATGAGTCATAACCAGACACAAGACTCAAACTGCTAATCGTCTGGTTGCTGGGTGAATACTTAAATGACTGTCACTGTCAATCCCATATTGAATGAAAATTAAATGGTCCAGTTCCTTCACACACTTTTATTGGCATGATTATAAAAAATAGAAAACAAAGCTCTACTGTGATGTTCAAAAGCTAAACTCAAGTCTTTGCTGTGTGTAATGCGTATTCAATTGTCACTGCTCCACCTAATGACAATAGTTGGGCTACATTAATAGACCCCAACCCTTCAAAACCCACTCCTGGAAATAAATGGAAAAGCATGTTTGAAATAAACTTGTCAGACCTGGCAAGAAAAAGTCAAATTTGCCTCTGGATCCCTCCTTAAATTGCATTTTCTACTCCACGATGCAACAATTTCAGGCAAAAATATGAACACTATTCTGCTAAATAACAAGCCTAAGGGCACTGCCATCACATTTCAGTTTATATGACTTGCCAAAAACTCTGCTCACAGGCAGACAGGTGCGCGTTTAAATTTGAGTGCAGACAGACTGAACACATAATCAGGAGAAATAGTCAAATGTTACAACTTCACTTAGGGCTGTGAAAAAAGTCTTTGTCACGATTATTTGGGTCATAATTTAAATCACATTTATCTGATTACTTATTTACCTTCTGTCCAAAGTTATTATTATCACACTGTATTATTTATATTTGTGATTTGTGTATTAAAAGACACTGCATATGTAAAGTTAAAGGCCCTGTACCCATTTTTTACTGTTTTTAAATAGGGAAAGTCAAAGATAGATTTAGTTCATTTCAAACTATTAGCAATGGTCCAAACTCATTCCTCACTTTCCTAACATCCAATTTCTTCAACACGATGAGTTCCTGAGCTTAAAGCTGGCAGAGTGGAAATTCCTGACTAGCAATATACATTTTTTACTGTAGCTCATGTCCGTCTTGTGCATCCTTTACACTATAGTGAATATAAAGCAATGTCAAACCAAAATATACAGGTTTTGTAGGGCTGAAGAAACCCCCATATCATTCAGAACTGGGGGGGCATTATCGACTAAAATTAATATTTATTTAATTTACAGCAGTCAGATGATATTATGTGTTAAAACATGTCTTGAAACATATAGGTTGAGTCTGAATTATCCGACAAATGGGAAATGTCTGGGAAAAGTGCAGAAACATTTCTTTAGCCCCAAAATCATATAACAGAAAAGAAAAAATAAAGCTCAGAACACTTAGATCTCGTGTTTAGATAACACAAGCAGGCGACTCTTATCTTTGACTGTTTCCTAATTGAATTATAATGTGATCCTTCAGGCGTCAGCGGTAAAACAGTGGTAAAACAGTGGTAAAACAGTGGTAAAACAGCGGTAAAACGGTAAAACAGTGGTAAAACAGCGGTAAAACAGTGGTAAAACAGCAGTAAAACAGCGGTAAAACAGCGGTAAAACAGCGGTAAAACAGAGGTAAAACAGTGGTAAAACAGAGGTAAAACAGAGGTAAAACAGAGGTAAAACAGCAGTAAAACAGCGGTAAAACAGTGGTAAAACAGCGGTAAAACAGCGGTAAAACAGCGGTAAAACAGAGGTAAAACAGTGGTAAAACAGAGGTAAAACAGAGGTAAAACAGTGGCAATCGAGTGACAGCCTGTATCCAAACAGAGGATGTGACGGGGCAGACTCGATATCCGAGACGACCACATCGTACGTCCCCCCGGCTGCTCAAAGACATCCCAGGTGACTGCTAACTTTCCATTGCTTCTGTCAAAACAAAATAGCCCTCGATACATCTTGAGTATTGTGTGTTCAAGCAATCAAGCAAGATTTGATTGCAGAGTTAAATGCCACTCTGTTCCTCAGTGATTAAACTAGATTATACTGTACAATGTCTCAGCACAAACTTGGTAAAGATGCTATTATCTTTCAAAAATTATGCCCCCATTATCGTCAATTTGAACTACATAAATAATTATTTAGTGAAAAAGTCAATAACTGCATTATTCACAGCGCTCCTTATCTACTTCGATCTCTCACTGGGTACTACTGATTATTCATTATTACAACAGCATGGAGGCCCAACACTGAGGGAGCTAATAAATCATTTTAATAGTCTTGCACAAAACAGCTCCAGTAGATTAGACTTTTACTGGAGTAGCACGATTCAAACACAAAAGAGGATTAAAAAAAGAAGTAAACAATGTCATAAATCTATGTAGTTTATCCAGAGTATGTTTTGCTGTACAACGTTTAGTCCTGGGAGAAGTCAGTAGACATAGGCGTGGAAGTTATGAAAAAGGTTTGTCCAAACATAAACTTAAGGCTGTATAACAGCTTATATAACTACGGCTTTAGTTTAAGTTTGAAATATGATGTCTTTGATGCCTCTTACCATTATTTACTCTCAATTCAAAAACATCTCCCAAATAATTGACAATTTCACATCGATCAAGCTTTCAATTGCCCAGCGCTATTTTGGCATGAACTGTGTACAAACAGATTAAAAATAAATTGTCTTTAATAAATGAGTCTTTTGAGTGCAGTTTGGGTCAGACACATGGAGATACTTCATAGTTTTGAAAGCGTTTGCTTTAAATTGACTAATCGGTTGAAAGGTCATGTGCATTTTTTTTGTACCTTTTTCTACTATTAAGATAGTCATTCAATCAGTCGTCATTTCACACCTAGACTATTGCTCTGTAATCTGGTCACGCTCATTCAAACAATAATGTTAGTTATATTTATAAAAATATAACTAATTCAGAACGCTCGTCGCTCGTCGTGCACAGGGCTGTTCATTTAGGACCAGCGCTCATGCACGAGAGTCTTTCCTGGTTTACTCTTGAGGACAGATTAGCTTGTAGATTTATTTAATCTAATTCCATCAGGCACTGTCGGGGACAGTCGGGTGGTGGTCCCTCTGTTTAAGAAGCAGGACCGGAGGGTGTGTTCCAACTACAGAGGGATCACACTCCTCAGCCTCCCGGGTAAGGTCTATTCCAGGGTACTGGAGAGGAGAATCCGACCGATAGTCGAACCTCGGATTCAGGAGGAGCAGAGTGGTTTTCGTCCCGGTCGTGGAACACTGGACCAGCTCTATACCCTCCATCGGGTGCTCGAGGGTTCATGGGAGTTTGCCCAACCAGTCCACATGTGCTTTGTGGATCTGGAGAAGGCTTTCGACCGTGTCCCTCGGGGTGTCCTTTGGGGGGTGCTCCGGGAGTACGGGGTCCGGGGCCCTTTGCTCAGGGCTGTCCGGTCCCTGTATGACCGGAGCAGGAGCTGTGTTCGCATTGCCGGCAGTAAGTCAGACCTGTTCCCAGTGCATGTTGGACTCCGCCAGGGCTGCCCTTTGTCACCGGTTCTGTTCATAATTTTTATGGACAGAATTTCTAGGCGCAGTCAGAGGTCGGAGGGTGTCCGGTTTGGGGACCACAGGATCTCATCTCTGCTGTTTGCAGACGATGTTGTCCTCGACCGGAAAAAGGTGGCTTGCCCTCTCCAGGTGGGTGGGGAGTCCTTTCCCCAAGTGGAGGAGTTCAAGTATCTCGGGGTCTTGTTCACGAGTGAGGGAAGGATGGAGCGTGAGATCGACAGGCGGATCGGTGCAGCGGCTGCAGTGATGCAGTCGCTGCATCGGACTGTTGTGGTAAAGAGGGAGCTGAGCCGAAAGGCAAAGCTCTCTATTTACCGGTCGGTCTACGTTCCTACCCTCACCTATGGTCATGAGCTTGGGTAGTGACCGAAAGAACAAGATCGCGGATACAAGCGGTCGAAATCAGTTTCCTCCGCCGGGTGGCTGGGCGCTCCCTTAGAGATAAGGTGAGGAGCTCAGTCACACAGGAGGAGCTCGGAGTAGAGCCGCTGCTCCTCCACGTCGAGAGGAGCCAGCTGAGGTGGCTCGGGCATCTGCTCCGGATGCCTCCTGGGCGTCTCCCTGGGGAGGTGTTCCGGGCCAGGAAGACCCATGTTTTCTCGGCTGGCCTGGGAACGCCTCGGGATCCCCCCGGAGGAGTTGGAGGAAGTGTCTGGGGAGAAGGAAGTCTAGGAGTCCCTGCTTAGACTGCTGCCCCCGTGACCCGGCCCCGGAAAAAAATGGATGGATGGATCATTCCATCAATGTATTGATATATATTTAGCAAAATGTTTTATGACGTAGTGCAGTGTAACAGGACTGTGTTTTGTAGAAATGTTTTATAGATAATGAAAAGATGTTATTGTAAATGCTTGTCTATGTAAACCCATGGAAGAATAGTCTTTACTTAAAGGCGTAATGGATGATTTTTTGGCCCAAATCTGAGTCTTATTTCCTTGTAGCGTGGACTGTCGATTAGTCCTGCCACGTATCAATCATAGAACGCACCTACTGCACAGCTACAGCCTCGTTCTGGCTCGTCCCCATGAGAGCAGCACGTTTCCCCGTGTTTAAGCGCATAGATCTATCATAATATAGTTCCCTCAGTGTACGGGACAATATTAAGACAGAGAAAGACAGTTCGAGCTGTCTCTGAAGAGACGGAAATCTACTGGAGACGAGAGATGCGATGTGATCCGTCGCGCTAATAAACAAACGCACGTGTGTTTTTTATGCATCCGCGCGGGGGGAGTGCGCATGCGCACTTCCGCCTGAGTTCTCAAATCTGCAAAAAATCGTCCATTACGCCTTTAAGTAAAATACTAATGGGAATCCAATAAATAAACAAAGATGTAAAAGGGCTTAGTTTGATTAATGAGCTAATGCAATCATGATTGTCTTTCTAAGGAGATTAAACTCTGTAATAGTCAAATTGATAGAACTGTATTTAAACTGAGCACTACGTGAGGCCACAGGACACAGAATTAACATGTTAAACAAGTTTAATTAAGGATGTTCCAAATCGGGTAATGACAAGCATCTCAACCATCTAGGTTAAAAAACATCGATATTGGCCATGGGAAAAAAAAAACATATTAGTCAATCTTTAGCTTGTTGTAACCTATTTAATGACTTGATGAAATGTAATCTGCATATAGCATAATAGTTTTTACCAAAGAATGAATATCAAAACCACATTATTTCCTAATAGTTTTGTTATGTTTCATTAAATTGACTTGGACAGTGCTTGTCTATCACGTTAACATGAGGTACATGAGGTACATGACGTACATGAGGTACATGAGGTACATGTGGTACATGAGGTACATGAGGTACATGAGGTACATGACGTACATGAGGTACATGAGGTACATGAGGTACATGAGGTACATGAGGTACATGAGGTACATGAGGTACATGAGGTACATGTGGTACATGAGGTACATGAGGTACATGTAATGTAAGCTGCCGGCACTAGGATGTGTAATATGTTGTCATGGCGTTGTTTAAGGAGGCATCCATCACGACAGAAGAGGCACCTGGTTCTTCCTGGAGCTCGCTCTGACCTTGGCAGGTGGTCCCATCACATCATAGATTAACTTCACTAATGACTATCGCCTCTAATGCTAATGCAGCCGTCTTCCCCAGGCTCTGCGCATACGGCCCAGGAGATTTGCTTTTTGTTTGGAGAAAAACATGAATACGTGATGCAATTTAAGTGAAATTATACCATATTGTTAAAGCATTTGCAACAATAGTCGCAGTAAAAGCGCAGCCCACTCTTGCAGTGCGGAGGGAAATATGGCAGCAATGAAAGATGACTCAAGATCATTGCTTGTTATTGCAACTAAATGATGAATCAGCACAGCTCCAGTAGAGACAGGCGCGCAGGGATGTTTATCAAAGTCTCTGGCTCACGGGCGGGAATTAACTTTCCCTTTTCCCAGCTCCGCGCCTGTTTGTCTTGAGCTTGTTCTGAAGGTCATCTGTTTAGTACAGTGCCCAGATTGTCCTCGCTGGGCCACCATCCCACATCGCTCTGGCCGCCGCTCTGTACTGCAGCACGTTTAATCTCCCAAATGCAGCTATGGGCCAAGCCAATCAGAACCAAGTATGAACATTTAAAGCTCTGGTACTTTAGCATCATGTTTTACTAAACATCAGACCACTTTCCTGATCTACAGAAGAGTTAGTGTAAAATGAATATTCCTTAATCCTTTGATCAAACAAGTGCAAACTGTGCAAACACATATTTGAAATGGATATAAACTAGCATAAGAGATTTCGCTTGCCTAGGTAGATATTTTGTAGAGCATATTATCAGTATAGTATCAGATTGTATCTTGAGCTGCATTTAGAGTCAATATTATCACGATGGAAACAAGTCATGACCTTTAACTGCTTTTTACGGAAACGCTCTTTAACCTTGTCCATTTATATCATCGACTGCCAGGATTCAGGATACATCTGGAAATCCTTCCTGACATAAAGATCTATTTGTTTGAGTCTTCTTTGGTTGAATTGAGTAAACTTAATATATTCAGTGTATCCGACAGTTGCTTATTTTCACGTACTATTGGCCATTCTATGAGTTTGCTCAGTATGGCTTTGATAAATAATCTGTCTGTGAAACCCGTGGAGACAGGCGCAGGCGGTTTGGCTCGAAATGGCACTCACCTTGACAGCCGTGTGCATCCTGGTCTTTGATATATTTAACTTTGTCTTAACTGAAATTTACTACAAAAGTGAAGCCTGTGTCACTACTGTATAATTACCATATGTGTGTTTATTGATTTACAGTGTCCTCTCAACCTACAGCTAAAGGGATCTTTGTCTTATACATTTATTTCACATGATTTATTTCAGTGTTCCTCATGGGTGTGTATTGAGTATATGTCCTAGTTCCTCTGGGGTCACAGTTATCACTGTTAGCACTTCACCAAACACTTTTTCCACTTCCACATCATTCTTCCATGTTACTCCCCTGCAATCTCTGCAGTGTAGATCTCTCCTGTTGATAGCTCCAAATCCAGAACGTGCACAGCCATGCAGCCTCCTCTTCTTCACACACCCTGACATGAAAGCTCTCACTACAGCTCTGCAACACTGCTCCAGAATAAGCCTCCACCCACACACCACACTGTCTGCAGCTGAGAGCGTCTCCGCCACATGTGGAGCAGCATCAGGCCACGGCTCTGTGGATGGAGCGTGTGGTCGTGTGGCATCAGAGGAGCTGGACCGGGCTGGACCGGGCTGTTTAGTGACACCTCTATGGGAGCAGAAGAGCATCGCAGCGCTTTGCCTCAGTGCTTCGAGAGGGTAAACAGATCAATCTCATTCTTCAAAGAAACTCTTGTCTTGCAGTTTCAAGCTCTCAGCTGAATATGAATGAGTCCAACATTTCTTTACCAAACCTGTACTCCCATTAAAAGTTTGCCAAGTCACTCTTGTTAAACTTACTGTCATGATACGTCAAACCTAAATGCATTGGATCTTGAAGAAACAACTTCAGTTTGAATTCAGCTTTCAAGTCCATATCATTTAGGGGTGTTAAACTAAGACTCCTTAGCCACGCTGGAGTGGTGTGTGTTGTATGAGATGGACAGACAGCACACAGCAGAGTGTCTGTAATCTTTCTGACACAAAGTTTGTGATACTGGGCTGTGACAGCTCGCTGAGGTCGACCTGTCAGTCTGAGGCCTTTAAACAGAGCAGCTCCTCTGACAAGCTGTCTCACTGCATAACACACGGAGACAGGCGGAAACACGCAGAGAGGTGGGGCCCACATACGCTCATGTCCTGGGAGGGCAGACAAGGACGGGCCGCTTGTTACTGATCCTGCTCAACTGGACTCTCTCCTTCAGCCTCACGGGACAGACGTGAGTCACAGAACAGGCTGTGACCCTGACGCTGCTTCAACAGATGCTCTTGATACAGGTCGAAGCCGCGCAGAGCCACAAGTTAGTGACACCGGAAAACACTGCTGTCACTCCCCTCTTTGTGCCACACAAGAAGGGCCCACGTCTGACACAGGCAGCTCAAAAATATACTCCCTGGACACAGCGCAACAGACTGGCACAAGTCCAACACTTTCCCAAACAAATCAATACATCAAGCACCGGCCACACCATTCCTGTTAAAATGATGGATAGTTGAAGAGTTTGACTGAGCTGGAGTGTTCTTTTCTTGAACTTTAACTAAATGAACAGACCTCATCATTTTATGCATTACTTGTAATTATTCATACGGCAGCTGGTCTTTGATGACAGGTTATTTTTTTAAATGGGATCAAAAGTTCAGCACACAAACCAAAGCGGTAACTCAGTGTTCTTTCCTCATCGATGCGTTTGGCTGACACGTTTCACATGGTCACGGCCGAACGACAAATGCTTCAGGCAGTTTCAGTGTTTTAAGTTTTTTTTTTTTTTTAAAGCAATATATTATAAGTCTGAAAGTACACGTTCAAAGATGGGCTGTTCTGTAGTAAATTGCAATGATCTTACAGCTCCAGACTTTCGAATTGTGATGAGTGATCTGGACATTAAAGGTGTACAGTGTAACTTTTCCATTGGACGGATGATCTACCACCTGTTTGTCTCCATGAAGCCGAAAGTGCTTTACCTGGAATGTTCCACAATAAACCTCTCCATCTGCAAGTGATATCATTTGATGTGCCGTAAGTGATTGCTCTCCGCTCACACAGACAGACACTCCAGCTCTTAATAAAATAAAAACCCTGTCATTTTGTATTCAGGACACAGCTATCAAGCAGCGCACTTATTACACCTGCTTTAAGAGCAAATGAAGACTAAGCACACTTTTGCTCCTGTCCACTCCGCTTAGTGTCCACTTCAGTTCAACCATGGAGTAACTGAGTAAGACACAGGTAGGTCAGATGTGGCTGGATGGTTTATAGAAATACACTGTGTTGCCAAAATGTTATGGAAGTTAACTTAAATAAATGTGTTTTTCTATTCGGATAAAACGGATTAAAAGAGTCAATTTAAATGTGCATTTTGAGATACTGTCTGTACGGTAAATAACAAATTATCATATCATAAAATGCACATTAAAACATGTAACAACAACACATTTTTGTTCTATAGCTTTGTTTATTTTTCCTTGCAAATGTATGTTTTCATTTATAGAAGCACAGTGTAATTTTTGTGCGATCCATCACCTCTTTATATCCTGGAATGTTCCATGGTATGGCATTATGCTCATCTATCTTACGTATATTCAATGACAGGTGCTTTTACTGCTAAAAAGAACACCGGTCTATGTGTTATTAGTCCCACAATGTGTAAATTCCAGACTTGGGGTGTTACCTGTTTGTCTCTATAGATTTTAATGCCATATTGTGAAACATTCTGACAAAAGCATTTTTCATCGAGACCAGCAGGTTGCGGACCCTCCACCAGCAACACTATGCAGCACACCTTTGTTGAGAAAAAAGCACTTATTCTAGTCAGTATAATGGTTAAGAAGACGGTAAAGGTCTCCTCAGGTGAACAAAAGTAAAAGCACTGAACAGTTCTACTATTGTGTCCCAGTTTTTGTTTGTTAATAGACTTGTCATTCATTGCACGTTATCCGTGTTCAAGGTGCGTGAAGCCCACAGGACAACAGCAACGGGTGAAAAATGACTGCCTCTTTTGGGGAATATAGGTGAACTGCTGAGGCATTTACTACAAACACTATCCACACTCCAAAGCATATAATGGGATCACAAACCCTATTGTGAACCGTCAAGTCACACGGCATTGACACAGAGCTCCCAGCAGACCACCACTTAAGACATTGTACCAGAAATCAATGGTCATCAGCCATGGTCCGCTGCCTGTGCGAATTAACCACAGAAACACTGTAACTAACTATCGGCTACGAGATAATGCAGCAGATGCTCCAGAAGAAGAAGAAGAAGCTCAAAGCCATGATCCTATCTCGCAATGGTGGAGATAAAGGGCCAGAAATGTATTTGAATAGGTCTCCCAGCTCAGAGTGAATGTTTGATCCATTTAGTTTAAGGGTTATAATCTTGTTAAAAATAATGTATTGTATTTTTCCATTGGTGGTTGGGCATGGGGCTTTGGCGCTATCTCGCAATGATACAGCATATCTCCAATGATTATGCATATGTTCCAAATTTTCTCCAGAAGCTTTGATAAAAACATATTCATTTGACATGTTTTCTAGTTATTGAATGGTCACTCCTGAGTCACTGATGCCACTGAACCTCTAAAATGACCAGCACAGTAACTTTGCCACTCGTCAGACTTTATATAATATGTTTTAATGAGTGCAGATCATTACATCACTATAAGTATGCATTTCCCCCCCCCTGTAATTCTGAGGTGCTACAAGGACACACAAAATATGATGTTTTTGTTTTTTTTTGCCACTTGTTAGTGCAGAGAACAGGGGCTTTGAGCTGCAGTTACATAAGAAGTAAAGTCTGAGAAAAACTCTGTGTTGATCCACGGTGCCTCCCTGTGATTCCTTCAAAGCAGCTGCTGAAAATAGGAGCCCAATGTTGACTGGAGGCACACAGTTTACAATACTCACAGAAATATACACAGATTTACGACCTCCCTCTAGCCACACTCTCATGTCACATCCTATGCTGTGTAAAGTAGTCGTTGAGAAAGTCAACTATTGAAATTTTACACTGACAAAGCTTTGCATGGTGACGAGCCAATGGAGCACTACATTGTATGATCTATACAATATGAATAATTATGTTATAATCAAGCAACAATAAATACTCAACGGGTGTAATTGAGAAAGATCAAGCGTTAGTGACAAGCCATAAGGTCAGTGTATTGATAAAATAGGCTTTTTTATTTTATGCTTGGATATTAATTCAGATTTGTGATGTCTTAAATTTAAAGTAATAGAGTTTTTGTTCCTATATTACTCTGTGTGAGGATGTTTAAACTTGCATCAACTACGTATCAAACATTTTTCCAAGTAAACTTTGTCTACTTGGCCTGTTTCACCTGCTGCAGATTGTATTATTCTGATATTCTAAAACATTTCATTTATCCTGTATCAGGGTGCAAACATAGTCCCATAATTACAGTTGGTGTACTGTAACCTATGCAACTGTTCGGTTCATTTTAATCTTGTGCCAGATTCAAATGACAGATAATACTTTCCAACGGTTTATGTGTGTTTGCGTCTAACATAAAGAGCTAATGGTAGTGGGTGAAACGCAAAAGAGTGACATAATTATAGCAGGGAAAGTGTCTGCTTTATGGGACATCAACCCTGTCCATGACTGATAAAATGCCTCATGCAGAACTGCAGGTCACTGAAGGGGAGAAGGGAGTCAAACACCCACTTGCTCACGTTTATAGCGTGTCAGGGAATGTCAGGATACAAATTACACCCCTGGACATGAAATAGATGAACTATCATAAAACCACTGGAGCGGGCTGAAGATCAGTCAGAGGTTGAGTGCGTATAAAATCCCCGTTAATATGTTTAGCTCCAGATTTCAGATGCTGTGGTCGTTGGGACAGCTATGGAATGATATGAGGGAATCCCTGCAGCAAAATCAAGTTGGAATGCTCCCGGGGGAACTGTATTTCACCGCCAAGACGCGACACGACTTCTTATAAAATCAATGCGTCAAACAGCAGTCGTATATAGGCTTTTTTTTAAAAATCACAAGTTGGTAAAAGAGCCTCCTAAACACGACATATCCAACATGCAAAGAAGGAGAAGAATCGATGCTGTGATTTGTGCGTGTCAGTGCGTTGATCTCGTGCGAAGTTATGCGCCAAATTGATTATCCGCGGGGGACTTGAGGTGTTGGGAAAAGTTGCGGCGCGTCTGACTTGGCGTCTGCACATCTATGCGCAAAAAGGGGCTTTGAACGCAGCGCGTGGAAGACGAAGAGACCGTCCTTACCTTCCACTTTGGTGAGGGTGAGCACCGGGCTGTTGCAGGCGGACAGCGGGGCGACCCTGGCGGAGTGCTTCTTCATGGTGCTGAGCTCGGGTGGGCTGAGCTCGAAACCGCGTCGACTACATCCCTAAAGCCGGTTTGGTGCATTCGCCTCTAGTGGCGCGGGACCCCCTTTTTTGCGTTCCCACCTGCTGTTTTGAGAGCCGCCAAGCGTCCAACCAACTCCGCTCAGGATGCTGTCTGTCTCTCTCGTCCTATCGTGTCCCCCCCCCCCGTACCCAGCCCCCCCCCCTTTCTGGTGCTGATGCTGCGGCCGCCGCCTCCTCCACGCGCGCGCCCCTCCACCTCCCCAAATCTGCTGTACGGATGGAGTGAGTGTCCTGGCTGCCGGTCTCCCCTCACGTACACTTTAAATAGCTGCAGTTAACGTGACACACACACACACGCACACACACACACACGCACGCACGCACACACACACACACACACACACACACACGCACACACACACACACGCACGCACACGCACACACACGCACACACGCACACGCACACACACGCGCGCACACACACACACACACACACACGCACGCTCGCACGCACGCACACGCGATATCGGGCTTAATTAGAGTGATAAGGCTTCTTCTGCAAATGACCCATAGAGCCAATGAACTCTAATTGCGGTGTTTTCTGCTGAATTACACGATAATGGCATCAGTTAATTCTTGCTTCTATCTGGGGACGCCGCATGAAGACTTCATCAACGCACAACAGTCTTTAACATGCGACGCGCGCTGGTGCTAATTATCCCATTTTCCCAGCTCACGCTCAGCCCACCAGCAGTGGGACGCACAGGCTGTAGACGGGACACTGGTCGTGCTGTGATCCGATCCAGTGCTACAGCCTTTACTGGATGAAAAGTTAGGAGAGACACTGAGATTTGCGTTAAACTCATGGTGTAAACCCAGTAATTAATGAACTAATTCAATTCAGTTCATTTTTGAAACGCTCAGAATCACAACAGCAGCTGCCTCTAAGGGAAAAACAGATTAAACAATGTTCATAGGAAATTATCACTTTTGTTTTTGTTAGTTTCCCCTATTGCAATGCTTCCTAAACTCAAGTTTAGTCCAGAGTGTGCCTCTTATGCTTTGTGTCACACTCTGATACCCTAACTCAGGTACTATAGGCAAATAAATGTGTTTACTAGAGCAGTGATATTGTTAATTATTACAGCAATTATAAGCAATGTTCTTGTTTTAATGATATTGAGGTCCTAAATCTTTCAAAACTTTCAATAGGATGTAAAATTGTTTACAAATAACATGTTTTTTATTCAAGTAATATTACATTTCACCATCTGAAGCCATTCCAAGTACACCTGCTTGGGAAACACTGCTCTAAATTATGCAAAGGTAATGAGCAGTATAAATGAGATGAAACAACATGATTGTTAAATGTTGACTGAGGTTCAGGAGGTAGATCACACAATCACAATAGCAGTTGCCTCGAGGGGCGACAGTTAAAAAGCAGATTAAACAATGTTCATAGGGACTTGGCAATGTCCCAGCATCCTGTGTCCTTAGACAAACGTCCCAAGCTCCCCTGTCCTTAGACCCTCCTTCTCAGTCAGGAAAAACTTTTTTTGGAGAAAAAGTATAAACCTGGAGGAGTTCCACAGTGAAGGAGAGATCCGACTCCCTCAGGCGGATGTGAGACAGACAGTGGAGCTGGACCCACTCAGGAGGAGAACCAGTTCCTTGAGGCAGATGAAGAACCGTCCTATCATCGTCATCATCACCATTATCAATAAACATTCTGTCATATTCCATTGTTGTGGCGTGGTCCTTGCTGGTGAATGTTGGGTTGTATCCAAATCACTGTCTGGAACCATAAAATGTTATAGAGACCGAAAGGCTCAAGCCCGGAACTTGAACATCCAAATGCACATGACCTTTTCCTTTCGAAAGAGATTAAGATTATAGATTGTTAGAATCTGTGTATGGTGAGTCTATGTTACGCACAGCATTTGTTTTAACAGTGACAGACACAAACAGTTTGAGGACGCATCGGACCAAAAAGAGAAAGATTAAGAAAATAAACACAGAGGTGAAAATAAAAATTGGAAACAGAAAGGTCCTGTTGACAAGGATTGAAAAATATGTTCTCAGAAAACAAATTATTCAAGATGCAGAATATTTCATTATGAAGTTTAGACGAACAAAGTGCTCATAAATGAGCCTTTGCCTCAAGGACTTCTCTAATCTCTCTTTTGTTGTTCATACTGACAGTGTAAGTTCTGTCCTCTGCATCTCGTGTTGAAACATAAAAGGCACTTGAAAGCAAGTCATTGGGCTCATCTGGGCCAAAGCTACAAACAGGATCTTCATAGGGTGAACCCAACATCCTGGCGCTCTGATCATTGAAGACTTTCTGATTCTAGAAGCCCTTAAATCCAAAACTCTATGGCCTCTTAATAACCTTTTTTTTTTTACCTAAACACACAATCTGCCCCTAACAATGTGTTAGTTAATAATCACTTGTTTTTCTCATTTGTACTTAACAGAAACATTCAGTCAAATTCTGCTCCACAAGTTTGATTTAGTCCTTATTTTAAAGTCCATTAAAACAAACTGTTCCAGACTCTCCAGATCGAAAACGAAATGAGTATTTTAATGTGCACTATGTAACGTTTATGGCGGAGGAAACGCCACCTGCTTGTCTTTATGGAGATATTATGACTGTGCCCTAGAATTGTCCACAGTAAAAATCTAACCATCTTGCATTTATTCAATTACAGATGTTTTTATTTTTGCTCCAAAGTACCTTCACAGATCTCACGTTTAACGTTGCATGATGGCTTCACAATAGATCCAAATGACCTGAAGCGAGTTTCATGTACTGCAGCTGTGCCCCGAAAGACTTCTACCACACAGTAAATCTACAGCATTCACAAAGGTCAGATTTTGAAGGGCTACGTCTCCATTTATGAACTTTTTTTGAATTTGTAAACCCTCAAAGTGTCGAAAACCCAGCTTTGCTCTGCTCTACTAGCTGATTGGTCAGGACTGATCACACGGGGCATGTTTCTGTCTTCAGACTGGGCGGAGCTGAGCAAGTATGGAGCACCATGCTATGCACCAGCGAGCACGGGCCATTGAAACCAATACAATCTCATTTTTGGTTCTCTTCGTTTAATGCCGTACTGTAGAACATTCCACGCAAAGCAATAACATCTCCGTGGAGACAAACAGGTGGCAGACCCTCAACCAGAGCACCTTTAAGCACTGTGTTCAGATGAGATTTTCTTGAGTAGCAGTTATAAAATGTGCTGAAAATCTCAAGACTCGACAACATTTTTCAAACCTGAAATGACACATCGCGCTCCATAACACAGGTTCTACTGCATGACACCAGTCCTTTAAAACGGCTGGTCAGCTTAAAATGTAGCTTGACAAGAGTGTTTTTTCCAGTTGGTTAAGTTTTGTAGCATCTGTGCTGCTCACGTGAAATAATGGAGCAGGCAGAAGTGATTTAGGCCACTCAGTATCAATAAGACTGTCCCTCGTGTTGGAGACGTGCATGTTCACAGCAGTTTACATGTGTGTTAAAGTTACACAGTGCCCGGAGGAGGCAGTGGTGAATAATTTACTTCCTCACATACTTGACTCCACTTCCTGGGATAACTAGGACAGGCGGCTCTGAAACCCTCCTGCGTCGTCCACTATAAAAAAAAAAAATCCACTGGGTCTTTTACTCAGTGTCAGGAACAGCAGAGATAACGGATGAAGTGTGTGAACACTCAAAACGGGGAAAGATGTTTGATGAATACCCATTACCAACATGTCAAATATGAATTATGTTATTGTTGTGAAGATGGGGGAAATAAATCTATCCTACATTTATGGGAGTCTTTGAGGCTGTGCAGCTGCCAGGTGGCTCGTGGGAAAACCTTATTGTGAGAACTGAGAATACAAGCCATTATTGATAGAAAATGGTGAAAATAGGTGCAGCGGATCAGATCATTAAAACATCCCAGTCAGTGACTCATCGACTTTTATCTACAAAAGACGTGGGAGGATCAAACTTGTCTGTGCATTCAAAGGCCTTTACTACTGGCTCTTTCTCTTAAACACACCCACAAAGGTATAAATGTGTAAATGTGCGAAGGAAACAGGTCACACAGGGATTTGCAATGAGGTTACTTCAATGCCTCATTACAGGGATAGAAAGTGGATGTGAGATACACTTAAAACGCTGCAAAACACCTTCAATAAAATCTTCCCTTCGTTAAGAAAAAAGAAAAAAAAAGTCTGGAGTAAAACAACTTTGACTCAGCTTTTCTTTCTATCTGACTGCTTAAACATTCAAGGCAAACTTATGTATCACAAGGCATCTCTAAATAATACATAGTAAATAAATACAGAAATATAATCACAATAAGGTTACAGAATTTTAAAATGCATAAACAAATGAATGATTTAATTGAATCCCACCACTGTGAATTATACTCTAAAGTAGGATGGCAATCATTGGATGTATTTTGTAGTTTATAAGCCTCTCATTGGTATTTTGCATGATTTTTTTAACAAGTTTGTTGAACACCAGATCAGGTATTCATCAACTGAGATCTCAGGACATGTTTATTTTACAGTCACATTGTGTCAACACAGAATCTGCACACTGACCCTGACCCTAACAGAGATGTATGCATGCCATATTCTATAGACGGTGCTATCATTATTATTTTATCAGTCATTGTTTTATGTTGTACCTTGCAAACTGTGTTCAATGACAATGGCAATACACATTTTCTGATTCTGACTAATTTAAATTAGATATGCATTCAAAGCCCTTGTAAAATATGTCAGTGCTCTCTCTTTGAATGATTTGATTCCATATTGTATGACTAAGTGTGTGTTCATATATTTGACAACTTACTGAATGTTTTATTGATTGTTTTGACATTTTGGCCAGACATTATGTGTTACTGTTTGTCTCATGTGTGTTTTTAATTCATCAAAGTACTCATGTAAAAGCCCCCCCCCCCTGTTTGTATGAATCAATCAATCAATCAATCAATCAATCACTCACTCAATCACTCAATCTGCAGTTCCTTGTTGCATTGACAATCTTCATAAAATGTGTAAAATGTTCCCTTTTGTGTTACCGATCCATAATGGTTGTTATGGATGTTGTGAAATTAGCCTCATGCATTGGAACTTCTGATTATCATTGGGCAATATTTAAATGTACAGTCACAAATTAGCCGTTTGCAAATGTACAGTCTATGAAGCAAGATGAGGGAAATTAAGTGGTCTGAAAATCCATGCTATTGATTATGCATAAAAGTGCTGGAACTGCAAATCATACAGTCAATGACGGCAGAATAGGTTGACTTTAAAAGATAGGAGTGTAAATGATTTCTCGTTTGACCAATCAAAACAAACCAATAGTGCCGCTGTGAGTTTAAATGAGGGGTCTAATTTGTGTACTGCTGTTGTTTGGCACGGGCCGTCTGTGCTGTTGTTGACGCCTCTTTGCCAAAACTGATTTGTTATTGGCGTTTACGGTCGAATGACACAGCTAATCTTTAGTTAATTCTAGCCTAGAATTAAGAGAGGGCAGCTTTGATCTTACAATGTTTACATTCATCTAAACTGTGCAATATATTTAGTCTTAAAATACAAAAAATATGCTTATTACCATTGCCAAAGAAAGTTGTTTGTGTAATTTCCTCTGTAGGTATTCAGAAAAGATTATTTTATTTCATTTTATTTCATTTTATTTCATTTTATTTCATTTTATTTCATTTTATTTATTTTATTTATTTTATTTATTTTATTTATTTTATTTATTTTATTTATTTTATTTATTTTATTTATTTATAGAATTAGTTAATTATTGTTCTAGTTCACACAAATATCAGATACTCATCAATACTAAAACTTATATTGAAACTACATACTCATTTGACCATGTATTGATACTAAAGAAAATCACATAAACAGGGCAAAACTGGACCTTTCCTTAAGTTTTCGAATTATCTTTAACTGTAGCAGTTCAAGTATAAAACCATATGGTAACATAAAGAAAATACAATTATTTTGTGTTGAAAATGCAATATACATTTTTAAAATCATAGATGTATCAAAATCAGTATTGAGTCTATTCCTTATTATTAAAATTAGTACACTAAAATTGTCCCAAAACACATTTAGTCCCTCTCTCTAAAAGTCTAAAAGTTTGAAGGTGCATGAGTTCTTATTATGTACAGTTTGTCAGCTTTACTGTGAATTTGCAGTTGTTTGGATTTGCCCAATAAACGCCCAATTAGAATTAATGCTGCCAAGAATATTAATGAAGCCAGTGTTTCCATTCAATATTTTGAGGACCACTTGAACAGACCAAACAATGAAATCAAGTCTGGAGAATCTCATCCACTTAATCCGGTATATATCTCACAATTTACTATGTTAATCATGTTATGGCTGTAAACTTAAACAGAGTGGAGGCCTGGTACTTTATCCAGATAGTCTGCCCAGGAGGGAGAATATGTAGTCCTAATAAACAAAGTGTTTGGAGAATGCACAGGTCAGGCCAAATGAATTGTCCCTCTTTTCCCAGGCCGCTGTACATCTTGAGCCCAGGCACAGCTCATCTGCAGAGGCAAGTGGCTGTCAAGGTACTGCAACCGGCAGCACTTTATTGGATTAATGGCCCCAGCGGGTCCCTCCAGGGGGCAGGGGAGCGCCAAACTGATTTTCATTTTGGTTGCATTACCAAGCTGTTTTGCTGCCCACATGCTCGCACACAAACAAAAACATTTAGGCATTCGTCTGTGCTATTCTGTCACTCCCAATCAACGACATTTACTAGAATAAACAGATCCATGATAGGGCAACGCCAGTGTCACTAAATTTATGATAAATAGGCAAATTCCTGGTCACTAAACCCTCAAAATCCCTGCTGCGGGGAGTCTAAATGAAGACTAAGTAAACCACATCAGACAGAGTAATGCTCTTTGGAACTCAGAGAACTAACTGGTACATTATTCCACTGATGCATGACATTCCCCCAATGACACGTTTAGGACACAGTTTCTATTGGGCTGTGGTTCGTTTTTTACACAGCAACATCTCGCAAAAGATGAACACTATTACAGTATATTAAACACCATTTTGATCCTGTGGCTTTACTCTTGACCTCTCAACAATCACACGTGTAAAGTGAATAAAAAGTGTAATTTGTTGTTTCACGGACCCAGTTTACACAGGTATTGGCCACATGAACCACATTAAGACTTTTATATGTTTAGTTATATATCTTAGTTTTTATTCAGCTTTCATATTCATGTTCAATACTGTTATACTCATGTGCAATACTGTGACATAATGTCAATCATCCCTGGTGCAATATTGTTTGTCCATATAACACCTGTAAATAAGGGTGTTATTGGGCCCGAGCGCCACAAGCTGGCGAGAGGCCTATTAATCTCGTAAGCCCGTGCGAAGCACGTAGTGCGCACGAAATCGAGCGCAAAGCGCTCGCCCACTTCCAAACACTCACTAACGCACTCCTCCACTCATGCACGCCCCGTGCATACTAATTAGTAGTAGGAAAATGGAACTTTACCGTTGTAAACGGGCGAAGCCCGTGCAAAAGTGCGTAGGAAAGCGCGAGCGCTTTCCGAAAATGTATAGTTTATGATATTTGAAAAATGGGAAACATTGTTTTTGCATCGGAATATTATTAGGCCCGAGCCAGAGCAGGGCGGAGGGCCTATTGCTCCCGCAACACTGCCGAAGGCAGCGTTGCAACTGTCTGACCAAACATGCGGGCGCATGTACCCCGTCGCCCCTGGCAAGTACAGTGAACTAGCCCATGCCGAAGGCATGGATCATGCATACTTACTCCGGCTATGACAGAAATAGTAGAAGCGCTGCATGTCTCCAAAATCACTCCTGACATCGTCCCGTACGCGAGAATCCATGCCGCAGGCATGGGCCATGCTTGTATCTGCTCAAATCAATGGAAGTCTATGGGGAGTGGGCGGGGCATCCCGACGGAATAGGGAGTGACGAGCGCGTAAGCGCTCGTAATGATGATTCCACCCCATGACGGCATGGGGAAGGCTTAGAGCTTTCAAACGATGTATAATTTGTTGTTATAGTGGAAACGGCTATATTGTTTTTGCTAAAAATATTATTATTATTAGGCCCGAGCGCCACAAGCTGGCGAGAGGCCTATTAATCTCGTAAGGCCGTGCGAAGCACGGCTGCGAAAGTGCGCACGCAGTGCGCACAAAATCGAGCGCGAAGCGCTCGCCCACTTCCAAACACTCACTAACGCACTCCTTCACTCATGCACGCCCCCGTGCATACTAATTAGTAGTAGGAAAATGGAACATTACCGTTGTAAACGGGCGAAGACCGTGCAAAAGTGCGCACTAAACGAGCACTTTACATTGAGATGACGACCGCGAAGCGAAGCGGTCGTCATCCCCATATAAAGCACTCATTTGCGCTAAGTAGCTCACGAATACGTTCCCCATCTCTTGCATGTTCCGTGCATATAAGCATGTAATGCAAAAATTGAACATTATTACTGTATAGAGGGCCAAAAACACAAAGTGGGCGGGGCCCACTCAAAATTAACGAAAGTACCCGTCAGTGACCAGGGACCCACACCATGAGGTAGGAAAGCGCGAGCGCTTTCCGAAAATGTATAGTTTATGATATTTGAAAAATGGGAAGCATTGTTTTCGCATCGGAATATTATTAGGCCCGAGCCCCAGCAGGGCGGAGGGCCTATTGCTCCCGCAATTTATTTTAGAAAAGGGAAATAGCCAGAATTTAGAGAGGCACGATTTTTAGAGGTGTGCAAATTTTTGTGACTTTTCGTCAATGTTCACTGGGTGAAAAATAGGGGGGTTGGTCCCGAGAAGAAAGAAAGAAAGAAAGAAGAATTAAAGCCGCAAGGAATTAAATCCTGCAACTGTCTGACCAAACATGCGGGCGCAGCCCGCATGTTTGGTACCCCGTCGCCCCTGGCAAGTACAGTGAACTAGCCCATGCCGAAGGCATGGATCATGCATACTTACTCCTGCTATGACAGAAATAGTCAACAATGAGTGAATGGGCGTAGCCCATTCACTCATTGTTGACAACAGCAGCGCGAAGCGCTGCATTCCTCCAAAAACCCTCCTGGCATCGTCCCGTACGCGAAAATCCATGCCGCAGGCATGGGTCATGCTTGTATCTGCTCAAATCAATGGAAGTCTATGGGGAGTGGGCGGGGCATCCCGACGGAATAGGGAGTGACGAGCGCGTAAGCGCTCGTAATGATGATTCCACCCCATGACGGCATCGGGAAGGCTTAGAGCTTTCAAACGATGTATCATTTGTTGTTATAGTGGAAACGGCTATATTGTTTTTGCTAAAAATATTATTATTATTAGGCCCGAGCCCCAGCAGGGCGGAGGGCCTATTGCTCCCGCAACGCTGCCGAAGGCAGCGTTGCAACTGTCTGATCAAACATGCGGGCGCAGCCCGCATGTTTGGTACCCCGTCGCCCCTGGCAAGTACAGTGAACTAGCCCATGCCGAAGGCATGGATCATGCATACTTACTCCTGCTATGACAGAAATAGTCAACAATTTGTGAATGGGCGTAGCCCATTCACAAATTGTTGACAACAGCAGCGCGAAGCGCTGCATTCCTCCAAAAACCCTCCTGGCATCGTCCCGTACGCGAGAATCCATGCCGCAGGCATGGGCCATGCTTGTTTCTGCTCAAATCAATGGAAGTCTATGGGGAGTGGGCGGGGCATCCCGACGAAATAGGGAGTGACGAGCGCGTAAGCGCTCGTAATGATGATTCCACCCCATGGCGGCATGGGGAAGGCTTAGAGCTTTCAAACGATGTATAATTTGTTGTTATAGAAAAAACGGCTATATTGTTTTTGCTAAAAATATTATTATTTTTATTATTTTTCTTGTTCTTCTTCAGCGCTTTGATCTCTAATTTGACCCCCTGAACATGCTCAAAAACTCACCAAACTTTGCCCAAAATTCAGAATCGGCGAAAAATTTTGTTTTTTCTGGGCCATTTTTTTTTGCGTTAAAAAATGGCGCGACAGCACCACCGACAAAAGTCAAAATACATTGCGCCTATGGAAGACGCCCCGAGGTCAACTTTGTCGTAGAGCTACGAAATTCGGGACACGCATTCCTCTTGTGAGGACAAAAAAAAATATTATTGTGGCCACGCCCCCAGACTTACCCTATGGCCACCATCTTCCTTTGAAAATGAAAACACGCTGTGTTAGCCATTTTGTTCACGTCAAACTTTGACGAACTCCTCCTAGGGCGTTTTGCCCACCAACTTTAAAATCGGCGTACGTCCTCTGGACAAGTGGGGCATCTAAAGTTATTCAATTTTTTGAGATACCTTTTACGGTCTGTGTGCGGCGCAGCCGCAAAGTTGGACAACTTATTTTGGAATATTGCAGATCTAAAAATTGCTCCCATTTGATCAAAACCAGTCCGATTATGACCAAATTTGAATCAGTTGTTAAACTTTCTAGTTTGGACCAGTTTAGGCTGACAAAATTGAAATGGCCGCGATAGCGCCCCCTACAGAGTGACCTTTAAATTAACATTGAAGGTCAAAAATTAGTTTTACCAAAATTGTCTAAACTTTACCCAAAATTCTATTTTGCCGTCCCGATCACAAAAGCCAATCACAAAAATGCCTAAATTTTTACGGCGTAGTCGTAGCGATGACAGAAACCTCCCATGTTATCCCTATGGGAAAACCACCAAATCTCTCAAATTACCACATTTTTATGTTTTACACTTCAACGAACTCCTCCTAGTGCGTTTTGCCCACCAACCTCAAAATCGGTGTACGTCCTCTAGACAAGTGGGGCATCTAAAGTTATCCAAATTTTAAGGATAACTTTTACGGTCTCTGTGCGACGGAGCCGCAAACGTTTCCCAGAATTCTGACTATTTGGCCTTCAGAGTGGCCTATAAACAATAGAGTTTTTCCAAATGACATGACATTTTGCACTAAATTCTAATTTGCCATCCTGATCATACAAGTATGAGAGCCAAAGTCATATTTTGTACGGCGTAACCGTAGCGTTGACAGAAACATCCCATGTTATCCTTATGGGAAAATCGTAGAATCGCTCAAATCACCACATTTTTACACTTCACACTTTAACAAACTCCTCCTAGGGCGATTGTCCGATCAAGCTCATATTTGGGGAAAATCATCTACACAAGCGGGCCATCAAAACTTACCCATATTTTGATTCTAAGTGCTACGGTCTCTGTGTGGCGGACCCGCAAATACATGTCAGAAATGGGAAAACAGCGAAATCTCTAAAATGACCACATTTTCACGCTTCACACTTTCACCAACTCCTCCTAGGCCGATTGCCCGATCAAGCTCATATTTGGGGAAATCATCTACACAAATGGGGCATCAAAAGTTATCCATATTTTGATTTTAAGTGCTACGGTCTCTGTGCCGTGGAGCTGCAAATATACTGTCACAAATGGGAAAAACGCCAAATCCTTGAAATGTTCACATTTATGCTTCACACTTTAATGAACTCCTCTGTGGGCAATAGCTCGATCAAGCTCATATTTGGGAAAAATAATCTACACAAGCGGAGCATCAAAAGTTATCCATATTTTTATTCCAAGTGTCACGGTCTCTGTGCGCTGGAGCTGCACATTTGACCGACATTTGTGTTCATTTGCACTGGTTAAGCACAGCATTGAACATGTCCAATGTGTCGCTGTCTTAGTTCTTAGACAATTGCGTTAGCGCCATCTCTGTAAAATGCAGAGAGCAGAGTCGGAAGGCCGGCGGCCCGCGAGGGCCGTTGGATGCCGCTTGCGGCTTTAATTCTTTCTTTCTTCTTCTCGGGACCAACCCCCCTATTTTTCACCCAGTGAACATTGACGAAAAGTCACAAAAATTTGCACACCTCTAAAAATCGTGCCTCTCTACATTCTGGCTATTTCCCTTTTCTAAAATAAAAAAAATTGGCGCGTCAGCGCCCCCAAATGTACCAAAAATGCATTGAGAGATGGGAAATGACCCAAAAAAAATTTGATCGTAGAATCATGAAATTTGGCGCAGAGGTAGATGGTGACAAGAGAAGTAAAAAATATTATTACGGCAACGCCGTCCGCCCAACCAAATGTCGGCCATATTGCTTCAAAAATGGCTAAACATGACTTCGGAGTTTTTCCAAACGTCGTACTTTTACGAACTCCTCCCAGGCCGTTGGCCCTAAAAAGCTGAAATTTGGTGAAAATGCTACTGAGGAGTGGGACATCAAAAGTTATCCAAATTACATTGATACCTGTCACGGTCTCTGTGCGGCAAAGCCGCAAACTGTAGCAAGAATTTCAGAAATCTCCCAAATTTAACATTTCTGCCGTTTGCGCAGATAAAGTCCGAATTGCGTCAAATTAGAATCAGTTGTTAAACTCTTTGCCCTAAACCTACTTGAAGTGAAATAAATTAATTTGGAGCCACAGCGCCCCCTACAGATTTTATATGGAGGTTAAATATTTAGTTTTGCGAAATTATATGAAATTTGACACACAATTCAATTTTGGCCCCATCAAAAAAGTCAATGAGACCCATGTCATAATTGTTATGGCTTTGCCGTAACGATGACCGAAACCTTCCATGTTATTCCAATGGGGAAATCGCCAGAACATGTTTACACTTTAGACTTTCACAAACTCCTCTTAGGGCGTTAGACATATTAACCTGAAATTTGGTGAGACTCATCTTCAGGGGTGGACCATCAAAAGTTATCCACATTTTTATTCAAAGAGTCACGGTGTCTGTGCGGCAAAGCCGCACATTTTGCCAAGAATTCAAAATAAAATAGCTTTTTGATGGTAAAACAAAGGGGAGAAGATGTGACAGCGTCACAGATTCAGCAGTAGGCGTAATAAAAGGACAATTGGGGCGCGTTAGCGCCCCCTCCTCTTGCGGCGTGGCGGCGGCGTAGCGAGGGCCGATCATTGCCGCTTGCGGCTATATTTATTATTATTTTTCTTGTTCTTCATCGCTTTGAACTCTAATTTGACCCCCTGAACATGCTCAAAAACTCACCAAACTTTGCCCAAAATTCAGAATCGGCGAAAAATTTTGTTTTTTCTGGGCCATTTTTTATTTTCTAAAAAAATGGCGCGACAGCGCCACCGACAAAAGTCAAAATACATTGCGCCTATGGGAGACGCACCGAGGTCAACTTTGTCGTAAAGCTACGAAATTCGGAACACGCATTCCTCTTGTGAGGACAAAAAACAAATATTATTGTGGCCACGCCCCCAGACTTACCCTATGGCCGCCATCTTCCTTTGAAAATGAAAACACGCTGTGTTACCCATTTTGTTCACGTCAAACTTTGACGAACTCCTCCTGGGGCGTTTTGCCCACCAACTTTAAAATCGGCGTACGTCCTCTGGACAAGTGGGGCATCTAAAGTTATCCAATTTTTTGGTATACCTCTTACGGTCTGTGTGCGGCGCAGCCGCAAAGTTGGACAACTTATTTTGGGATATTGCAGATCTAAAAATTGTTCCCATTTGATCAAAACAAGTCTGATTAGGACCAAATTTGAATCAGTTGTTCAACTTTCTAGTTTGGACCAGTTTATGATGACAAAATTGAAATGGGCGCGATAGCGCCCCCTACAGAGTGACCTTTAAATTAACATTGAAGGTCAAAAATTAGTTTTACCAAATTTTTCTAAACTTTACCCAAAATTCTATTTTGGCGTCCCGATCAAAAAAGCCAATCAGACAAATGCCTTAATTTTTACGGCATAGTCGTAGCGATGACATAAACCTCCCATGTTATCCCTATGGGAAAACCGCTAAATCTCTCGAATATCCACATTTTTCTGTTTCACACTTTAACAAACTCCTCCTAGTGCGTTTTGCCCACCAACCTCAAAATCGGTGTACGTCCTCTAGACAAGTGGGGCATCTAAAGTTATCAAAATTTTAAGGATAGCTTTTACGGTCTCTGTGCGACGGAGCCGCAAACGTTTCCCAGAATTCTGACTATTTGGCCTTCAGAGTGGCCTATAAACAATAGAGTTTTTCCAAATGACATGATATTTTGAACAAAATTCTAATTTGCCATCCTGATCATAAAAGTATGAGGGCCAAAGTCATATTTTGTACGGCGTAACCGTAGCGATGACAGAAACATCCCATGTTGTCCTTATGGGAAAATCGTAGAATCGCTCAAATCACCACATTTTTACGCTTCACACTTTAACAAACTCCTCCTAGGGCGATTGTCCGATCAAACTCATATTTGGAGAATATCATCTACACAAGCGGGGCATCAAAACTTATCCATATTTTGATTCTAAGTGCTACGGTCTCTGTGTGGCGGACCCGCAAATATATGTCAGAAATGGGAAAACAGCGAAATCTCTGAAATGTTCACATTTACGCTTCACACTTTAACAAACTCCTCTAAGGGCAATAGCTCGATCAAGCTCATATTTGGGGAAAATCATCTACACAAGCGGAGCATCAAAACTTATCCATATTTTTATTCCAAGTGTCACGGTCTCTGTGTGGCGGACCCGCACATTTGACCGACATTTGTGTTCATTTGCACTGGATTTGCCATGTCAATTGTGTCGCCGTCTGTCAAATTCTTTTTTAATTCAACACAATAAGGGCGCCATCTTTATCAAGTCGAAAGCGCAGAGTCGGAAGGCCGGCGGCCCGCGAGGGCCGTTGGATGCCGCTTGCGGCTTTAATTCTTCTTTCTTTCTTTCTTTCTTCTCGGGACCAACCCCCCTATTTTTCACCCAGTGAACATTGACGAAAAGTCACAAAAATTTGCACACCTCTAAAAATCGTGCCTCTCTAAATTCTGGCTATTTCCCTTTTCTAAAATAAAAAAAGGGTCGCGTCAGCGCCCCCAAATTTACCAAAAATGCATTGAGAGATGGGAAATGACCCAAAAAAAAATCTGATCGTAGAATCATGAAATTTGGCGCAGAGGTAGATGGTGACAAGAGAAGTAAAAAATATTATTACGGCAACGCCGTCCGCCCAACCAAATGTCGGCCATATTGCTTCAAAAATGGCTAAACATGACTTCGGAGTTTTTCCAAACGTCGTACTTTTACGAACTCCTCCCAGGGCGTTGGCCCTAAAAAGCTGAAATTTGGTGAAAATGCTACTGAGGAGTGGGACATCAAAAGTTATCCAAATTACATTGATACCTGTCACGGTCTCTGTGCGGCGAAGCCGCAAACTGTAGCAAGAATTTCAGAAATCTCCCAAATTTAACATTTCTGCCGTTTGCGCAGATAAAGTCCGAATTGCGTCAAATTAGAATCAGTTGTTAAACTCTTTGCCCTAAACCTACTTGAAGTGAAATAAATTAATTTGGAGCCACAGCGCCCCCTACAGATTTTATATGGAGGTTAAATATTTAGTTTTGCGAAATTATATGAAATTTGACACACAATTCAATTTTGGCCCCATCAAAAAAGTCAATGAGACCCATGTCATAATTGTTATGGCTTTGCCGTAACGATGACCGAAACCTTCCATGTTATTCCAATGGGGAAATCGCCAGAACATGTTTACACTTTAGACTTTCACAAACTCCTCTTAGGGCGTTAGACATATTAACCTGAAATTTGGTGAGACTCATCTTCAGGGGTGGACCATCAAAAGTTATCCACATTTTTATTCAAAGAGTCACGGTGTCTGTGCGGCAAAGCCGCACATTTTGCCAAGAATTCAAAATAAAATAGCTTTTTGATGGTAAAACAAAGGGGAGAAGATGTGACAGCGTCACAGATTCAGCAGTAGGCGTAATAAAAGGACAATTGGGGCGCGTTAGCGCCCCCTCCTCTTGCGGCGTGGCGGCGGCGTAGCGAGGGCCGATCATTGCCGCTTGCGGCTATATTTATTATTATTTTTCTTGTTCTTCATCGCTTTGAACTCTAATTTGACCCCCTGAACATGCTCAAAAACTCACCAAACTTTGCCCAAAATTCAGAATCGGCGAAAAATTTTGTTTTTTCTGGGCCATTTTTTTTTTTCTAAAAAAATGGCGCGACAGCGCCACCGACAAAAGTCAAAATACATTGCGCCTATGGGAGACGCACCGAGGTCAACTTTGTCGTAAAGCTACGAAATTCGGAACACGCATTCCTCTTGTGAGGACAAAAAACAAATATTATTGTGGCCACGCCCCCAGACTTACCCTATGGCCGCCATCTTCCTTTGAAAATGAAAACACGCTGTGTTACCCATTTTGTTCACGTCAAACTTTGACGAACTCCTCCTGGGGCGTTTTGCCCACCAACTTTAAAATCGGCGTACGTCCTCTGGACAAGTGGGGCATCTAAAGTTATCCAATTTTTTGGTATACCTCTTACGGTCTGTGTGCGGCGCAGCCGCAAAGTTGGACAACTTATTTTGGGATATTGCAGATCTAAAAATTGTTCCCATTTGATCAAAACAAGTCTGATTAGGACCAAATTTGAATCAGTTGTTCAACTTTCTAGTTTGGACCAGTTTATGATGACAAAATTGAAATGGGCGCGATAGCGCCCCCTACAGAGTGACCTTTAAATTAACATTGAAGGTCAAAAATTAGTTTTACCAAATTTTTCTAAACTTTACCCAAAATTCTATTTTGGCGTCCCGATCAAAAAAGCCAATCAGACAAATGCCTTAATTTTTACGGCATAGTCGTAGCGATGACATAAACCTCCCATGTTATCCCTATGGGAAAACCGCTAAATCTCTCGAATATCCACATTTTTCTGTTTCACACTTTAACAAACTCCTCCTAGTGCGTTTTGCCCACCAACCTCAAAATCGGTGTACGTCCTCTAGACAAGTGGGGCATCTAAAGTTATCAAAATTTTAAGGATAGCTTTTACGGTCTCTGTGCGACGGAGCCGCAAACGTTTCCCAGAATTCTGACTATTTGGCCTTCAGAGTGGCCTATAAACAATAGAGTTTTTCCAAATGACATGATATTTTGAACAAAATTCTAATTTGCCATCCTGATCATAAAAGTATGAGGGCCAAAGTCATATTTTGTACGGCGTAACCGTAGCGATGACAGAAACATCCCATGTTGTCCTTATGGGAAAATCGTAGAATCGCTCAAATCACCACATTTTTACGCTTCACACTTTAACAAACTCCTCCTAGGGCGATTGTCCGATCAAACTCATATTTGGAGAATATCATCTACACAAGCGGGGCATCAAAACTTATCCATATTTTGATTCTAAGTGCTACGGTCTCTGTGTGGCGGACCCGCAAATATATGTCAGAAATGGGAAAACAGCGAAATCTCTGAAATGTTCACATTTACGCTTCACACTTTAACAAACTCCTCTAAGGGCAATAGCTCGATCAAGCTCATATTTGGGGAAAATCATCTACACAAGCGGAGCATCAAAACTTATCCATATTTTTATTCCAAGTGTCACGGTCTCTGTGTGGCGGACCCGCACATTTGACCGACATTTGTGTTCATTTGCACTGGATTTGCCATGTCAATTGTGTCGCCGTCTGTCAAATTCTTTTTTAATTCAACACAATAAGGGCGCCATCTTTATCAAGTCGAAAGCGCAGAGTCGGAAGGCCGGCGGCCCGCGAGGGCCGTTGGATGCCGCTTGCGGCTTTAATTCTTCTTTCTTTCTTTCTTTCTTCTCGGGACCAACCCCCCTATTTTTCACCCAGTGAACATTGACGAAAAGTCACAAAAATTTGCACACCTCTAAAAATCGTGCCTCTCTAAATTCTGGCTATTTCCCTTTTCTAAAATAAAAAAAGGGTCGCGTCAGCGCCCCCAAATTTACCAAAAATGCATTGAGAGATGGGAAATGACCCAAAAAAAAATCTGATCGTAGAATCATGAAATTTGGCGCAGAGGTAGATGGTGACAAGAGAAGTAAAAAATATTATTACGGCAACGCCGTCCGCCCAACCAAATGTCGGCCATATTGCTTCAAAAATGGCTAAACATGACTTCGGAGTTTTTCCAAACGTCGTACTTTTACGAACTCCTCCCAGGGCGTTGGCCCTAAAAAGCTGAAATTTGGTGAAAATGCTACTGAGGAGTGGGACATCAAAAGTTATCCAAATTACATTGATACCTGTCACGGTCTCTGTGCGGCGAAGCCGCAAACTGTAGCAAGAATTTCAGAAATCTCCCAAATTTAACATTTCTGCCGTTTGTGCAGATAAAGTCCGAATTGCGTCAAATTAGAATCAGTTGTTAAACTCTTTGCCCTAAACCTACTTGAAGTGAAATAAATTAATTTGGAGCCACAGCGCCCCCTACAGATTTTATATGGAGGTTAAATGTTTAGTTTTGCGAAATTATATGAAATTTGACACACAACTCAATTTTAGCATCCCCATCAAAAAAGTCAATGAGACCCATGTCATAATTGTTATGGCTTTGCTGTAACAATGACCGAAACCTTCCATGTTATTCCAATGGGGAAATCGTCAGAACATGTTTACACTTTAGACTTTCGCAAACTCCTCTTAGGGCGTTAGACATATTAACCTGAAATTTGGTGAGACTCATCTTCAGGGGTGGACCATCAAAA
Organism: Eucyclogobius newberryi; assembly: GCF_026437365.1. Classification (NCBI taxonomy): domain Eukaryota; kingdom Metazoa; phylum Chordata; class Actinopteri; order Gobiiformes; family Gobiidae; genus Eucyclogobius; species Eucyclogobius newberryi. Next base: position 13,727,722 of record NW_027316500.1, on the reverse strand, counting down.
GTTATCCACATTTTTATTCAAAGAGTCACGGTGTCTGTGCGGCAAAGCCGCACATTTTGCCAAGAATTCAAAATAAAATTGCTTTTTGATGGTAAAACAAAGGGGAGAAGATGTGACAGCGTCACAGATTCAGCAGTAGGCGTACTAAAAGGACAATTGGGGCGCGTTAGCGCCCCCTCCTCTTGCGGCGTGGCGGCGGCGTGGCAAGGGCCGATGATCATTATAAACGAATCATATATATTTACATTTCTAAGCTCCTCCCAACACACAGAAGTCACAGTCAGAAGTCTGCAGGACCAAAGCGCTTATAATTACTGAGCCCTTTTGATTACATCCCCAACGTGGATTATGACATTGTACCTTGTGATGAAAGCCTTAATAATGATCGTCTTCTCTGGTGGTACATTTAATTGCATTGTATTAAATCTGCATCCCAGCAGACTGCGCCGCTGCTCGTTACCGCTCATTTGGCGCCATGTATAAAAGTTTAATAATAAAAGCTGTGGCAGAAATCCTCCAAATGACTGCGAGGGACCATCTTTGCTTTATTTGGCACTGCTACAGAATGAAACACAGTTAAATGAAGAATGCAATCAGATTCAATTTACCTTTTGATGATAAAGGCAACGCTTATTACTTATGTCGCTCCTCCAGGCAATAAACTGACACTTCAAACGCTCTAGCTCCCCCTGTTGGTTATCCTCAGTATTGCGCTTACCATAATTTAGTTTCAGCACCTGTCTTTACCAACAGCATTACAGCAGCCTCAGTAAACTGCCTTAAACATTACAAAATCTACCCATCTTTTTATGTATTGGCTCCATTTTGTGCTCACGACTGATTTTATTACAGCAATAGTTTCAGAAACTGAGCTACAAAAACATTCAACTTTTTCTTCTTCATAATGGTGTTTTAGAATAGTTATACATCTTTTTTTATGACAAGCTCTCAGTGTAATACACGCAGGACACGTCTCATAATCTATAATAATTTGAAGATTGCATTGCATTCAACAGATGTAGTTACTAAATTTGACCAGAAGAGGGCACTGTGATTACATAAACTGAACAAAGGGGATTAGAGCAAAGTCGTTAAAGGAAGTTAATTACCGTAAGCAACAGGATAAGAATGGGCCCATTCTTCTATTTTCGTCCCAAATATCTTCGCAGGACTGGTGCATTGCAGGTGAATTGCTTTACATTTCCAAGAGTTTAGCTCTGGGTTCATTCTGGGAATGAATTGCTAATGAATGTGAGTTTGAATTTCACCAAGGCACTACTTAAGATTTGCTTCACTGAATTGATTTATATTTTTGATCCCTCAGGCGGTAAATCTGCATCTTAAAGAAAGTTTTACCAGGGTTAAAGATAAACCTTTCAAGATGAAGCAAAAGCCGCGTAGTTTCTCATTAAGATGACGTCATATCCAGGCTGGGAAAGTAAATTGCAAATACTCACGTGACTGTAATTGTGCTTGACTCTAACCATGTAATTGAAATGAGTTGCATTTAAATCATAAGTCTGCCTCTCTCCAGAGAATGTGCACATTGTGGTGTAAAATAATATTTCAACATTTAACAGTTAAATTATTCAAGTTATAGACTGATCTTAAATGCTACTACAATTGCATTAAAATGTAACTGTAGTACCTTGACTGGCAGCAGTGCTTGAGTACATGTAGCTGCTCATTTTGAGTACTCTTTCTGCCACATTCAAGCAGCGACATGTATAAAACATCACAGTTTATCGTGTTATCACAGCTGAGAGCTGACAGATGTCTGGTGACATGGGATTTTCGAGAGGGGAAACTCGGGACTTATCTCCATCTTGGTTTCAGATGGTGCCATGGAGACTGCAGACAGAAACACAAATGATGCCCACAAATGGTAAAATAATACACCTGAGACTCCGCACTTCATTATGCAGATTGTCCATTTTAATCACTGTTTCCTAGGCTTTTCACTTGCCATGGCTGGCAGTTTGACAAAATTGGGCTTGAGACTCCAGCCGTTTTGCAGTGAATAATTCATAAGCAGGGAATAGGTCAAAACACAAACAGAGTGCGTCTGGCTGACTCGTACAGCAGTGTATCATGATCTTATCTCAGTTTGAAAACAATTTATTTTACCTTAAGTTAATTGAGATTCTTCATTTTCTTTTATTGGGGTACAAGCCACACAGGAAGCCCCCCTGGTGCTGGAGTCACACCCAGTTGCGGGGGCACTGCCATCTCCTCCACATTGATCATTTGATAGAACAGACTAATGTGTAATTTGTATCCATGTTTAATAATTAGACATTTGAATAGATAAGGGGACATGCAGTGTATGTGTCATAAGAATTCAAGTATATTATAGTTGTTATTATGGTACAGCTGGTGTGTTCATTCATCTCACATTGGTCTTTGCTCCTCAGATTGTACGCAGAGAGCAGCTTGTTTGCTTTCAACCCCCATCAGGCTCTCTGTGATCACAAAGACCCCTTCAGCATCAGCCCACAGCAGCAGCAGGTGCTCGGAGACCCTTCAAATGGCCACGAGCAGGTGTGTGCACGAGCTGTCACCAGTGCAACTCTCCCCTCTCTCGCTGAAAGCCGCACATCTCTGCTTCTCGGTCCAACCTCAAACGGTTCGAGCGGCGCGGCAAAGAGCGAGCAGTCACACGGACTAAAATAGAAGTTGATGGCCCAGCGTTTCTGAAGCTAGAAGTGCACACCGCTGTTATTGTAAGCTTCATCGGAGGCCGCTTACGAGGAGGTGAGAGCAGAGCAAAAAGGGGCAATTTATCAATGCCAGGAGTTTATTGTATAAGCAAAATACAGTAGATCCAATTAGCAACTGTGAAAAGGCAGTGCTTGAAATGCTCGTTGCAGGAAAAAGCTTGGATCAGATGCCAAAAAGTAGTAGGAAATTTATAACAGACTTTACCGCCATAATTACTACAAAACATGACCTGTAAACATTTTAGCACATTATTACACTGATGTGCATTTTACTCTGTTTGAAATGTAGATAAATCAGTCTGTCAATCATCCCTGTGCTATATGTTCTGTCCATATAACAGCTGTAAATCAGAGTGTTATTATTAAGATTATGGGTGCACGGTGGCCTCCCATCACATGATCTCATGCATGTCCTCCCCGTGTTACCGTGGGTTCTCTCCGGGTTCTCCGGCTCCTCCCACCGTCCAAACACATGCAGGTGTCAGGCAAAATTGGCAACTCTAAATTGGCCCTAGTGAATGAATGTGAGAGTGAATGTTTGTCCGTGTGTCTATGTGTCTGTGACGAGCTGTCCAGGGTGTACCCCGCCTAAGGCCCAAAGTCACTGGGATAGGCTCCAGTCACCCGCGACCCCTATCGGGAACAAGCGGTAGAAAATGAATGAATGAATAAATAATAAAGATTATAAAAGTTATTTCTCTTAGTTATCTATTTTTTATTATTATACTTCTGTTCCTAATCTGTTTCTGTGCCTAATCTTATTTTAAAATAGGTGTAGTTACATCAGGCATAGACAGTGTTTCTGTTTTAAATAGCACAAAGACACAAACGTATTACAAACTTAATTTGATCACAGCAACCCAAAAAACAATATTAAAAACAATATTGTGGAGTTGTGCATGGAAGCACAGTGAGCTTATTCCAGCTAATTAGGAACATTGGCAGTAAATCAAACTAGACATCTGGGTCTGAACAAAGTTATTTTATAAAGACAATTTCTCTTTTAGATGTTTTGGCTGCTCTTTTCTTTTAATTAGAGTATGAAAGGCACACATTTAGAATTCAGTTTTATTTATAATTTGTACTATTTTATTTATCATTTGGTCTGAACTTTTATATTTTTTCATAAATTCAAACATTTTCTTTAATTTTAGTGCAATACTAAAGAATATACGCAGTTCTGGGGGTCGGACATCCGGGTATCAGAACTCGACCTGGCAAAGGGCAGTAATGACGATACAACTGATTTTTGATTCGCTCCAATACAATAAGTAATACTATGGACAATATTGCATCATCAATCCAATACCAATGAGTTTTATTCTAAAATACTTCAAAAATCCTCATTACTTTCGTTCGACCTCAGCTTGAACTAATAGAATAGTAAATATAGTATATGTGCAGAAAACCTAAAATATTAACAATGTATTACAATATTTCTAGTGTTTTATTCTATTATCATGTGCTATTTGGGCTCATCTATGGCATTAATGCTGATGATGAATATAGTGAATTTGCTCATTACTTTCCATTGTAGTTTGTCCCTTCATAAAAATGCGGTCTGGTGTTGCTTTGCAAAATGGGTCACCTGACCAAGACCCAATTTCAATGCCACAATAATAATTAAGAAATGGTGAGGTAGATTGACATTTTCAACACAAAATAATTGAACTTTATTTCTTAAACCAATGGACCTGATAAAGATCACTCTAAAATGGTCCAGGAAAGATCTCAAAGTACATGTTTTGTCGAACAAAGGTTAATTCTCTCTAACTCTAAAGTTTAACTCTAAAGTTTACAGCGTAGATTTAACCAATATGACGTCTTTATAAAACTAAAGTTATGCCTCATTGCAATATTACTAGTGACGCTGGTTAGTTGAAAGACAGTTGAAACATTTCCCAATAAACGTGTGACGTACAAAATGATAAGAGGAGCTTTCTTTTTTATATTCCACTTGTAAATGTTGCTGAGAAACCTCTTATTACCCTGACTCCGATGACACCAACAATACACAATGGGCAACGCAAAGTGAGTCACTTCTTTGCACAATTATCTGCAGATTACTCCGCTGTGCTCTCGTCTCATGCACATGCAAGGTTTGTGTTATGTTCAGTGTTATGTTCCGTGTGAGGAACTATATATCACATAGTGCTTTCCACTCGTTTCTCCTGAAATTTCACTTATGTCATTGTAAAGCTGCCATTCTGCAGCATGTTGTAGACTGTTAATTAATTATTATTATTATAAGAATAAGCTATACAATAGGATAGGATATATCTTTGAAAAAACTCGTCATTAGCCATAGAAAAATCCATATTGTATTTGTGAAATCTCTGCAGAATCTCTTTGGCCTGGAATAAGCAGCATTAGGAGCTCATTTGTGCCTGTTCAGAGATGATGCAGGGGTTGTGGGGTGGCAGTGGTATCTCTGTGCCCCCTGTTGGCTGTCAGCTCTCCACTTTCACACCGCCCTTATTTGGCTGATATCTGACCCATGTTACTTTGGGTAACAGAGGGTTATAATAATTACTTATAGGGACATCGACGGGGAAGACTGGCTCCCTGGGATATCAGTGTCCACTCTGAGTCGCCTCCTGATTTAAGACTCAAATTAAGTTCAATTTGAGTATCACAGAGGGCGGCTCATATTTGGGACAAGAACAGCAACATCATGTTAGTGCAACATTTTGAATTCAAAATAGATATAACAAGATCAGCTGATACTGATTGTGCCCTGGTTGTTTTTTGACATTTCTGGAAGGTGAAGATTGACAACACTGCATGGGCTCAGAATTATGAGTCATAATGGTCAGTAAAAGGAGCTCATTATAGAACATTTAACCTCTGTTGGTTTATTGGTGTTTTACTTTATTTTAGATTTCAAGCTGTTTCTTTCCAAATGAATGCTGAAGGACTAATTCTATACAAACCTCTTGTATATAGCCTTGTCTTTTCAGTGAATCAAAGCCAGAAAACAGAGATGCCCTTAATGTCAGTGCAGCAGATTCATTTTAGATTGTGTTCTGTTTTCATGTACTACAGTGGATTCAAACAAATAAATAAAGCTAAAGGAAAACATTCGAAAATAAAGTAAAAACCGGGCCAAACTCTCGCTCTGTCTGTCAGGACTTTTATCATTGAATTATGAAAATGAATATCCACCTGAATAATACATCACTGGTCTAGCTTTACAGTATATTTGCATGTGAATACACTGCATGGGCACAGCCAATTATAATTATTCTATTTACCTAACATATTTAAACAATAGTGGACATTTTTACTTAGACTTCCTGTCCAGCAAGAACACCGTTGGTTGAAATGGAGAACGAGGAAAAGTCTTGCAGCTAAAATATGCAATAAAGTAGATTGATTTGTGTAAAATGCCCAATGACCAACAAGTCAACAATGCACCGATTCCCTGGGCAGCCCGAAAACGACTCTTTAGTCTGTGTAGAACTTATTTTCTCTGGAGGTCGGCAGCCCTGTGTACACTAATACAACTGGAAGAAGGATTATGTCATATGGCGGCGCCGGAGTAAGGGTAATAGGTTACCATGGCTATGATTCTTCTAGTTTTATTGGACGAGACATCAGCCTGTGCTATTGTTTTATGCGACATCATGCAAAGGCTACACGTGAATGAACTTGCTTATGCCTTGTGAGCTGAAGTCTGCTGCTTGGGCTTTGAAAGTGCTTGTTTTCTAGTGCTAATAACCCGTGAGATACAAGGAGAGAGACACACAAAATCACGGTGCACTTCAAAAGAGCGAGTTCAATTAATAGAAGGTCCCTCCAAGGTTATGCACAAGTCATGCCAGAAAGGTTAATGAAACGCACAACTGGATTTAAAACATTTAACGTGTCATTTAAATGTGCACCGCGTCACTTTTCTGGTGCAGAGTCCGCCACCATGCTTTGTCTTTATGCTTTGACAGAAATGCTCCACAATATGACATTAAACTTCCTCAGGCCGAGATACAAATGAGATCTGTGGAAAGGCGACCGTGCTCACAGTAATGCGTCCGTAATGGAAACGCAAGATGAATAAGTTTGATGCCATGCAGTGGGACATCATGGAGACAATCAGGAAGTGTACTCTTCCCCAGAAAAGAGACATTGTGCATCTTTAAAATGTGACTGAATGAGAAGGGATTTAAATATGACTTTAAACCGTACGGACTGATCAAATAAAATGCAGTTCAAGGCCAACACTGTCTGTAGTTTAAAAAATGAAGACTAAACTATACATTTACTTGTTTTAAGGTCTTTCTGTGTTGGCATTTCATAATTGATTGCAATACATAGCTTCATGCTGAGTAGAGATATTGCATCGCATTAAGAATATGTCCAATATTCCCAAAGAATTACAGACTTGCCTTATTGTCTGGAAATAATATCATCCAATTCTTCTGACAGGGTAAACACTGTCTTTTCTTCCCCCTCTGTTGGTTTTTCTCTTTTCTTTTACATTGTCAAAAACAATCAAGTGTATTAATCCTGAGCTTTAGTCGCTGTGAGGGGCTTTTGCTGTCAAGTTTTTCTTTTCTGGCAGGAACAAACACAGCCTCCTGCACTGTTCGCCTCTTGCTTGTTTTCGCCAGGCTTCAATGCGTCATTTTGACACCTTATAAACCTTGTTATTGCTACATCTTATTTAAAGTGTAATTAATCCCATTTAAAAGTGGTTTGAAAGACTAGATTAGACGTTGTTTACCAAAGGCCTCTAACTTACAACACACACACAGAACACGGCCGATCGCTCCAGCTTTTAGTCAACACAACGCTTTCTAAATTAATCTCAAGTGCCACATGCTGAGCTGCCGGGTTTTTGGCCGCTGCCTTGTGCCAGATAAGGTGACACTCGGTTCTGCCTCCTTAGAATGAATAAGGCTAAAGAAAGGGATGAAAGTAAGCTAAGGAGACAACAGCCTGCATACTACCATAAGCCATGGTAACGCCAAGAGTCGCCAGTATGAGAAAAATGACTGGACATGAGAACATAGTAGGTGCAAAGGCCAGTGCATCGTAGTGTGAATTTACATCTAAATCTTTAATATCTCGGCTAGTCTATTTTTCAAGCTGCAAGGACGAAACAACAACCTGTAAAAGGCTCGAGCTACAATCGAAATCTACAAATAAGACTGCTAGCGAAATATTGTGATGTAGAATGTAGTAAGAACGCTGTAATAATTTGCAATTATGTAAATATATTAGTGGTAAATAAAATATTACCTATTTTGCATTTTATCTTGTAGACAAATATTACGCTTTTATTGTAAGACTTGCTATAATGGCTTGAGGGTAGTGCAAGTAGAGTCAATACACAGAAAGTCTCCTCTCTTTACCACAGCAAGAGCCTCTGTCCACAATATACCAAATGTAAGGTGGTAATTACATTTCATTGTCACTTTTTTGTGAAGAGAAGGCCAATCAGTGTCGAAAGCAGGCGCTAACAAGGTGAAATATCACACGTGAACTTTAACCATGGCAATATGGTACAGATGGACATTAATTAGTAATAATAAACTCTTGGAAGGTATATTTTCAAACCCATAAAAGCCATCTATATTTTGGTCAGGAGTCATAAACATTCTATATTTTGTAATGTCACTAATGCCTTTAATTTACAGGGAATTTACCGTAAAACGCAAGACTCAAATTTCACCCAATTAAACTGAATGTGTTTTTGAAATGGGTGGAATCTTTGGGAGGCGGACACTCTTTCTGCCTTTGTAGTCAGATTTACTCAATTGTAGTGGTAAAATGTTGTGAACAGTGGAAAAAATCATATTGCAATTCCTGAACATCATGTCTTGACACATCTCCTTGTGAAGCTGAAGCCGATATGACAAAAATACCAGGTAGAATGCATAAATTCTGTGAAAGTTTTATGAAATCAAGCATTTTTATGGATTTGGTGTACAAAATTATATTTATTCATCCCAGAATGTTTGACTATAAGTTTGGGGGTTAGAGCTTTCCAGTGATGTTTACATACAATATTTGCTTTTAGTCACGTGACTGACAATGAATGATAAATGATGAACAAAAATTAGGATTAAACAATTGTCTGATTTAAAACGTACTTTGTGTAAATGTGTACGGCAAACAATGAAGCCAGTGCAGATGTTGAAACTTGAAACAAAGAGAACAATAAAAATGGTCAAAATGTGTATTAGCCACCAACAAGGCTGATTTTGTTTGTTTGTTTTATTACAGATTAATTTGTGTGTGTTGTTTTAACTTTAGCAGATTACAATTCGGACAGTAGCCAGTTCTGGAAACAAAAACAAATGTCTTGCCAAGGGGTTTGTAGCCGTGCAGTTTATTTAGGAGTTCCTTGTCCCTTAGCTGTCCTTCATGACATATAACAGCCCAATTATGTCTTTTTGCTCTGGATGTTCTGGGTCACATTAACATAAACTACACTCTATCTATAAAGATATTACAATACTTTTTACATCAGGTGCACTTTTGCAGTATAATTTGTCACATTTCCACTCAACTCAATATTCGAGAAACAATATGAATTTTTCAAAAGTGCTCACTACAACCGAGCTTAGAGTCATTATTCCTTTACCCAAACACACTTAGGCAATGACAAATACTCCTGACAGCTCCCTTTTAAATGGGGTTAGTCCTTTCCTTCAGAACAAGGTATTAAGTTTTAAACATTTATGCATAATGTATTAATCATCACAATATAGTCCTTCTGACTCTGGATAATGTGAGTCACATCCTTTACAAATATGTGTACTGACTAGAGTAATACTCGATGTATTCTACCAGCATGTGAGGGCTGCAGTCATCTGTAAAAGCGCACTGTAATATCTACATCAGCAGTAAATAGTCTCGCTTTACTGGTGGCACTTTACTTTACTCAGCAAACGTAATTGTAGTGGAACTGACATATTTCTTTTATTTATTCATTTTCTACCGCTTGTTCCCGTTTGGAGCTTATTCCAGTGACTTTGGACCGTTAGGCAGGTACAGCTCATCGCAGGGTTAGGGTTTAGAGTTCCCAATTAACCTAACTCAGGATACTGGAAATGGAACCCATGATCTTCTTATTGGGAAGCCACCATGGCAATATCTCAGGGGCACAGAATATTTTAAAATTCTTTGCCCAAAATGTGAAATTGCTCTTTTAATTTGAAAATCACTAGGTATAACACTTTTTCCATGTTTTGTTATGTTACAACCTCATTCCAAAATGGACTAAAGAATTAACAATGTGTAATGTTGATCAATAATCCCCTTTATTCTTTAATATTTTAGAAGAAGCTCTATCTTTATTTGGTATTTTTTTATTTAAAACATTTTAATGCACAATAAAAATAGTTGATTGAATAGTCGACTACAAAAATAATTTTTGGTTGTAGCTACACAGACCCTGTACAGTCTCAAGATGTATATGGCAAGGACAAAAACTATTCGATTCAAAACAAATATCAAAAGAAAAAGGAGGCTGGGGCTTACCTTCTTTGAGAAAATTACTTTATTTCAGAGCCTTGCTATACTGGTGTGACCCAGAATATTAAGCTCAATGGAAAATTATTGAGATTAATGTTGTGCCAGGGATTCCCGTTCAGGCCTTACCGGCAGATGACAGACGGTTGAGGATGAAAACTGTTCCTACAACATGGAAGGAGCTCATCAAAACAAACAAACTAAACAAAGATGTTACAATCTTAAACTGATTGGCTTACAATAAAAAAAAAATCACACCTAAAAGCACAGACTCTAGATTTAAAGTCTGGACATCAAAAGATATAAAGGTCTTTTACCAGATTGTAAAGGAGAATCATGATGAGTTGGAAGAATCCTTTGACTTAGAGAAACAGGACTTTTGTAGGTATTTATAAATGAACTTTCAAGGGGATTCATTTCTAAATTACCGGTATATAAATGTATAAACAATTTGGGCAGCCACTCAACTGATAACATTAAGGGTAAATGAGAAAGAGAGGGTCACTTTGTTCTGATTGATAAAGAGTGGGAAAGTATACGTACATCTCATTGGAGAACCACAGGATCACATGTTTGGAGGGAATTCTGTTGGAAAAGTGTGTCTCGTTTCTTTATAACTCCCTGTCAAAGTGCCCATTACTCACAGGGAAGTGCAGACTGTTGGAGAGGATGTAGCAGCAGGAGGCAAATCACTTACATGTGTTTTGGGATTGTCCTGTTGTTCAGAAGTTTTGGACTGAGATCAACGAAGCCTTACGGACAATTTATAACATCACCATCCCAATGGATTTCAGGACTATGTATTTGGGCCTTGGGACTCCTGCCATGGACACAATCAACAGATCTCTGGAACATTCTTCTGGCAGCATTGAAAAGGCAATCACAAAAAAGTGGATGACACAAAACACACAGATAATCAAGTACTGGACTGACATTATGATGGGGATTCAAAAAATGGGAAAAAAATCACATTCGGATTGAAAATTCACACATTTGAAAGACTGTGGGCAACATGGGACATTTGTTTGAGTTCAGTTGTGTGTTAGTTTTTATTGATTTGTGGGATGTCTTTTGATTTATATCTGTTTTTTATTTCTCGGGTCGTGTTTTGTTAGATTTTTCACATTTGTATACTATATTTTTGTTCTTTGTTATTTAAAATTCTTAATAAAAAAAAGAAAAAGGTCGGCTGTCGGTTGTGTTGACACAAACGCTAGCTTCAACTGACACACTCAATATGCTGGACAGTAACACAGGGATAATTGGCTGCTGATTGGCTGTAAAAAAAAAAAAGACAAGAAGTTTATTTTTGGATATTCATTACTTGTAAATATACCCTGGCAGTGACAGTTTGAGTGAGGAATAGAGGCTTAATATTATATCAGCTTTATATAACTAGGTCAGCTGATTTTACCAGGTTAAGCTATTTTCACAGTTTCACTATTTTCACGATGTTTGATCACAATTTGCACACAATGTTCTTCCAATTTATCGACCCTGGTGTATTGAAGTGTTGTTGTAAGCCAGCACAAGAAGCTGCTACCAATTTCCCCCTGTGTAACATGTCCAGATGAGACCTCTAATTGCCAGGACAATCTCATTTACACTTTGCTCTGCTTTTGGGCTCCTGCCACTGCCGTGATCCTGGCCATCAATGATAGACCTCAGCTTAATTAGGAGGAGATCACTTCACAACTTCTAATTACCGGGAGATAAAAGATGTGTGTAGGTGAAAGGGATCAAAGCCCAGCAGGTTTTGACATTAAGCTGCCCGGATTTCAATTACAAGAAGAAATGGAATAAAACGGATTAAATTGATTATGTTTTGATGATGAAAAAAGCACAAACGATCCTGCTTCAAGTCTTACATAAGGTTTGCTTGCCATCAAATATTCAACCATGAGCTGAAGCTTCTCACGCTGCAGACCGTCTCATTTTGTCTAATATGTCCTTGCGTGTGGTTAACCCTTTGCTTTTTGCTGAGAAAAATAAAGTTTTCAAGTTTTCAAAGCAGTACAGATGTTTGGCAGATATTCCAGGCAGTCGGCCGCTCGGGGACAATCAATGCATTCTCAATTATAGATGTGGTATTATGCAACTTCAGGCTACTTTGACTCTGAGATTCATGAGATTCATGCAAAAAATCTCTAATGCTTAAAATATCTAGATCCCCAAGTGTTTTTTCCCAACTAGCACAAACCCTCACCAAAGCATTAATCTTATCCTCAGTGGAAAAGATGTATTTTCATCTCTCTGATTGGCTAATCCACCTGTCAATCACGTCAAGGAACTCAGGGAGGCCGAACAAAGTGTTGTCTTGGCTGGTCAGGAAAGAAAGACCAACAAAATGCTTTTGTAGAACAACAGTTTGTATTAAAGGATAATCTGACTGCAATTAATATGAATATTATTCTTATTCAAGACAGTTCCCATTGGCACAGGCTGAGGTCCATTTTATCATACATGTTTGCAAAGAGCTTCATTATAGAGCGAGACACAGGCACAGACAGCGGAATATATCTGTGTACAGTGTACCAGCCCCTCCTTCAGCGGGTCGGTACCAGGTAATGGAGGAACGCAAGCACCTACAGGCCCATCCAGTTCTCTCACTGCACAACCTGCTCCGATGCCCATCAGTGGCGGATCTAGAAATTCTTTACTGGGGAAGCCAGGCAGGCATGAAAGCTATTACAGGGTGGCACAAGACTTGGGCGGTGTAAGGTGAATGGCCAGTTGTTTTTTTTCATCCTGTATTATGTTGGACCTCACCCCCGACAGGACGCTCTGTCTGCTCTGGATCAGCTTCAGTGACAGACTGATCCACCCTCACTGTGTTTCGCAGGTCTATCCTTCCTGCTGCTGTCATACATTACAACAGACACTGTTAACACTGTTAGAACATGTGTCATTCATCTCTAATAATTATGTGCAATACTGATATATAATGTCATCATCTCTGGAGTAATCCTCACTTAAGTCACTTTACCTGTCATTACTTGTTCATAACAGCTGCACTGTGCTCAACCATGGCATATTGTACATTATATACACTTAAAGGTGGAATGGATGATTTTTTTCAGCACATTTTTTATCATATTTCCTCGTGGCGTGGATAAATCATTTGTCCTGCCACGTATCAATCATAAAACGCACCTACCGCTCACCTGCAGCCGCGTCAGGCTCGTCCCCACGTTTCCGCGTGCCTAAGCGCATGGATCTATCATAATATAGTTCCCTCAGTGTACGGGGCAAAATGAAGACGGAGAAAGACTGTTCGAGCTGACGCAGAAGTGGACAGAAATCTACGGGAGACGAGAGACGAGCCCTGTGCTAGAGGCATAGTATTGAGACACAAATAACCCTGACTGCTGAAAAAAATGTCCCCAGTGGTATTAGAGTTAAACTAATAATTCTTAAATCTTGTTTATTTCATGCGTAACATAAACATTGTTGCTCTTTGTTATATTGACACACAGAAGTAGACATTAGTTTGATGGATGTTTGGTACATGGATAACTGTCCCTTATCACATATGCCCCACTGTCATACCGCCAATCCTCATCAAATATTCAATACATCACAGGTCTCCAGAGTAAACTTTTTCACTGTGTTCTGTTCTGTATATCACTAAAACATGGGACTTTAAAAATGTATGCCCGAAGCAAAAGAAACAGAGGAGGATACAACCGGGTAATTATAGTTCACCTTAATCCTCCGGCTTTCTATACGCGTGTTTGTAACTATATTATTTTTTTGGCTTCTATTTGTGTTGTAGACAATTTCCATCATAGTAAATGTGATACGACTTGACCAATGAACAAGGCTTGGTAACTGAAGGCACAGGTTTAATAAATGCATGGTTCAAAACAGATCACAAATCACTGATCAGCACACGGCATCTCGTCCACGCTCAACATTAATTTTGCATTTCCCTACTGTACATTTCTGCACTTGTCACTTGCCTTGCCTGAACTGGTGCAATATGTCATTTTGAGGGTCCGTCACTTGCTTGTCTTCATAGAGACTGCAATTTATTTCATTTTAAGGAGATTAAGAGCCATGTTTTGACTCATTCTTGCATAGAAAATAAGGGACATAGACAACATTTCCACTTGTCCTCTTCATCTAGCTGCTTGGATGCTACAGAGATGTTATTACGTTGCCTGTAACAATCCACAGTGACATCAATGACATCAAACTATGAAGACAAGCAGGTGGCACCACTAAACTAAATTTCAAACTTATATAGCACAGTAAGTTTTAAGCCATTCTGTAATTGTACAATAAAGACATCTGCAATTGAATTAAATCCATGCTGGGTAATGTCATTCTGTGGTTTCTTCATAAAGACAAGCTGGTTATGCGTATTACATAGTGCACCTTCAAAATCTCATATTCACATCAAAAATACACTTCAATATGATAGATATTTTTGTTTTGAGGATTTCTTTGCTCCTATTTAGACAGGACGAGGAGTGGGGATGAGAGCGAAGGAAGGACATGCAGCAAATCACAACATATGGAGCCACCAGGCAGCTCTTAATAATAGGTATTTTGTTTTGATCACATTTTATTGACAATTATCTTTTGACTCTTATTCCACAACAGCCGTGGCAAGAAGTTCCTAGCGTTTTCATATAAATTGTATTGTTTAAATAGTGTAAACAGTATAGTATACATTGTTCTTTGCTTCCCCCAAATTAAAGCATATCACTATCATTTAATATTTTTTTAGCTCCTGTCTAGTTTTTGTGGTCCACCCTTCAACAAAAAGAAGCACAGTCAGCCATGGAAATAACACTACAGTAATAAAGGGCCCCGGCTTACAGCGTGGAACTGTAAAACCTCAGTAGCAATCAGAATGCCTGAAAGCTTCAATTTTCCATTCTGTGCCTGTGGGTGAGAAAATCATGAAGCAACACAAGGTTTAGGGAATATGATTAATACGGCCGAATGCTGGTGTCTCTGTATGAACTGTGATTTACAGGCAGGATATGTTTTCTCATTAAATGGTACTGCAAGCAATCACTTAGCATTTATTAAAACAAGCTTCCTTATTGAAATGAGCATGCAACCACGTACAAAAGAGAGGGACCAGAAGGACAGAAGGAGTGCCAGTTACAGTGAAGGCGTGCTCCTCATTTAGTGCTACAGGTACATTTTTATTTGAACAAATTTGGCCTCATAATAAGGGAGATAAGAGCATAAACATCAAATACCACTATTCATTCTAAAAATAAACACGCTTACCGCGACATTAACCAAGTGTTTTCTATCTGTCCCACTTGTATTCTCTAACAGACAATATAGGCCTTGAACACAACAAGTTTAGACATGTTGGAGAAATTATTTTGTCCTTTATGAAGCCGCTGTTCTCAGTCCACTGGTCATGAAGACTCATTATTGATCTAGATCTTGAGGTGAGAGACACTTTGCATGTATTTGACCTAATGGGAGCAGAGGTGGTAGTAGCCTCAGTTACATTTACTTGAATAGCCTAACTATATCAAGAAATTGTACTTTTTGGACATCATACGTTATGCCTACGTGAGTAATAATTTGTTTGATTTAATTACTGAATATATGTATGCACCGTATGTTTGGCTTTATTGAACAAACATTGGGTTGCTAGAGTCTAAACACTGGTAATCTATATTTGTAAATTCTCTTTATGTCACGCTTTTGTTGTGACTAGTAAAAACTGTAGCTGTGAGAGCTGAGCCTGTAAACATGCTGCCTGTGGCTCACCGCGGCCCGTGTTTGGCCTGCCTCTCCAGCTGTCCTGCTTCTGTCCTGCTTTACCATGAACAAGGTGTCTTTTTGTGTGCAACCTCTGCTCTCTCCTCGCCAAAAAATGGAGAGCCTAAAATAGCAACCCCAACCTCATTTCATGCCTGGTAAAGCTGTAAATTCGCACCTGAGGGGACTCATAATTCGTGGTAGATAATGTGAGTAAATTAGGAACAAAGTCTGTGATTGTCTGGAAAGTGTTTCTCGCTTCTCTGCCGAACTTGTCAAACACTAATGGGACATTTTTACAGACAAAAGGGAAGCACTTATTTTCGAAATATAACAGCCTTCCTTTTTATGAGGTTCTGAAGTTTATCACGCAGCACTCAACCTAAACTTGAACCTGAAAGACAGAATAGTTCCTCAGGCAATCCATAAATGTTGTGTTTATCTTAAGCATGCTCATTATTTAACCATTAAAGCACATCAACCCTTCAACCACATAATTAAAAATGATAAATGTAATACTTGTTTTTCATCCCAAACCCTTTGCATTTCATCCTGGGGGTCTTAAACTGGAGAACAGTTCTGTGCATGCTTAAGCCATGAATATCAAATTATGCAGCATCAACTTCTCTTATATTTGGTTTGACATCATGTTATTGTTTTCAAATAGTCACTTATGCCATTAGTGGGTTTTTAAGGTCATAGTAGAGATATTGTGTGAGCATTTCTGCAGTATTGACAGAACCAGTTCAGTTTGTGTAAACCGATATAATGAAAGTCAGCTATAACGCCTGGAGACTGGGCACCAACTCAATATCATGACAAACAAAAAGGTTTATCTCTAGAATGGAGTTCACAAAGAAAATAAATGGAGAATAATATAAATAAATAGGTGGAAAGTACTGGTTATATTGGTATTTTTCCTGATAATTCAACACAATACACAAGGGATGACATTGTTTTGTTCTTTATAGATCTAGGAAAACGTATATTGCCCGGCGGAAAAGCAGTAAAAACAGGCAAGTGAAAGGATTTTAGCTATTCTGACTAGGAGGAGAGTGATCTACAATTTGTTTGCCCTTTTGGGGCTTTTCTCGTCTACCAAAACCTCAAGCAGAAACCGTAGTGAATCAGTGAGTGTAAAAATAAGGTATTTGCTGGATATCTAACTTTGCTTTACTTTGAGTGTTGCATAAGTGGCAAATGGTCTCAATCCATTCTGACTAATATTAGGCAGGTGGTCGGTTTCTTTAAAAGGTGTAATATTTCCACTGGTTTGTCTTTCACAGCCCAATTAGGCTTTGAAAGTGTAACTGTACTAGATTTCATGAAACTGGGTGCTACAAAGCTGTCCTCAGCACTTGCAGCTTTGCTTGAATAACTTTAATAACACCAGGCATGTTCAGATTTACTGAATAACTAAAATGCTAAAGTCTTAGAGTGACATTTTATCCTCACAGTGGAGCACAGGCTGTAGATTCCATCAACCATGAGGGATAAAGCTGTGTGCCAGCATGGAAAGGGCTTGGGTAGATGATGCAAACTCTTCACACTGAAGTGAGAAGTGTGCAGCCATGTGAAGGCCGTGATCAGTCATACTCACGGGCTTTTCTACAGCATTTAGTTTATTTAGCTCAGTAAATCCAGGTCATGTGTTGAGGAACCATTATTAACTTCTATGGTCAAACAGTTAGTTTGGAGGATTATTTCTAAATCCATGTAAACAATGTTAGTGGTGAGAAATATGGTGATAATGAACTGAAAGATAAATCTAATCATTGTTGAATTAGTTGTTGTTTATTATCTGCTTTTCTGATCCCAATAATGACATAATTATAACTATTTTACACACCCAGTCTCAACCACTCACAGTGAAGTGTGAACTCTCTGAAGAAGTATATGATAGTTTTAATGACCTGGGCAAAACTGTGTGCAAATTGTGATCAAATCTTAACCATTACCTAGCTATACATCTCTGTATTAAAGGATAGAATACAAACATCAGTGATTCCTGAAAGGCAAGAACACCAGTGCGGTGATGTGTACCCAAACAGATCTCTGATGCAAAAGTCAAACTCATCATGAAATTCATTGTGCTCAGACTGACGATACTGTTTTATTCACACAGTATTATTTTAGACAATTTATTACATAACCCTGACCTTATCTTCACAAAGTAAGTCCAACAATCCCCCCAAAAAAGACAAAAACATAGATGTGGACTAGATCAGGGGTGTCAAACATGCGACCCGCGGGCGGCATCCGGACCCCCAGACTGCATCTGGCCCACAAAACATTTCTAATTTATATTGATTCATTTCTAATGGATATACAGCATTTTCATCGCTAGAACTAAGAGTCCCACGGTTCTTTGCAGCCACCCCTCCCCCACACGCACTAATCGGGACTTGGGCAGAGAGGCATAAACCAGATAAAGTAAATGTGGCAGTTTCATTATCGTTTTTCCACAGTGAGATCTCAACGTGAGTCTAGAAACTGACCATTAACCCTTTTTTTCTGAAAATAGAGCAGTTCTTAAAGGTGCCATAACATGCTTTTTTCACGTTTCGTAGTCTATCCTAAGTGTATAATTGATAATAATAAGGGTTGTGCAACACCCTTAACACAATAGTTAAGAAATATCACCCAGACCTTGGACCCCCACACCAACCCGGAAATGCAGACGGCTTGGTTTGATATTCGCCCCCACCCTTGTGAAGAGCGATCTGGCTCCCCCGCCCACCCGTGACGTAGTCTCAGAGCGCGTGTGCCCCGCCCACCCGTGACGTAGCCCCACAGCTGTCTGCTCCGCTGCGCCGCTCCTGCCGCGCGAGTGAGTGAGAAACGATAGAACTTCAGATCAACACTACTTTGAGCCGAAATAAATCTGGTGTTTATTCTACAGCGTGCGCAGAACAGATATATCTATAGATCTATATATATATATATATATATATATATATATATATATATATATATATATATATATATATGTATATATATATATATATATATATATATATATATATATATATATATATATATATATATATATATATATAAAAAGTGTTATGTCCATTGCGCTCTTATTTCCTGTTTTTTTCGGTATCGGATAGAACTTCTCTCCGTTTATTTTCCCGGTTGCTGCATCAACTGCCACATAAACCTTCACCCTTGTGATAATAGTAAAGAGTGCAATATCATTAATGAAGTTTTGGGCCTCTTTGAGCCGTGTTTCCTCGTAAATCGAAGCAGAAAAACTCCGGAATGGGCTTGTAGGGAGACACAGCCTGCAGCAGCGCGGAGCAGCGCGTTTAGCAGAGTTACAGAATATATATTTTTTAAAAAATCAAACATATACATAGAAGGTTTGTTTATTTAAAGACGGAAAAGACGGCTGCTTTTCTCTAACTGGATTTAACAAAAGTTAAAGTTAGATTTTCTCATGATGTTGATGCCTTTTCCTGACTGATTTTGGGAGAACCTGTTCAGATTGATATTGTTTGGAACATAATTCATAAGTGATACATATCAATCTGCAGTGAGCCAGATTAACCCAAAGCCACTCTGGTGCAGGACATGGACTATCACAGGACATTGTGGTTTGGGCAGAAGTGAGCCTAAACAAAAAAGCCCCCAGGGAGGAAGATGGTGGTTTATTCAAGTCAATGGGGCGTGCTTGCTAGTGCATGTCGCCACTTTAGCCTTTAGCGGCTAGCTATATCGTAGTTGTGTAGTGTGGCCCAAAAGTAGCATCAAGTAACGCGGCTCGCATAACACATGACAACTCTGACCAATCAGAGCTGCAGCGAAGCAGAGCTATGTTTTAAACCCTTTTTTTAAGAAAACTGAAGGATTTAGAATCAGAAAAAGATAAAAAAAAAAAAAAAAGCTGAAAATAGGCAAAAGTCACCACAAAATTTGACCTTTGTTAAAGGTCAGCCAAACGCGAGCAGTTTCTTTATACATTGAGCTTAATGGGAAAAATGCTTTCTGGGTCACAGAGGATTTTCTCGCTGACCAATACCAATGGACTGGCCACAGGGGAAAACTCATGACAGCTTTTAGATAGCAATACCCTATTCAAATATTCTAATTGATCCATGAAACAAACATAATGATTGACATACTAAGGCCTTTTTTAAAAATAAAATACAGACTAGTTTCCTTTTGAAAAACAAGCAGAGGGAAGTGCTTCGTGTAGTTGTAGATGGGAAAGATGTCTATTTTTGAGCTTGTTCAGATGTTGTGATGCTTCAGCCAATCAGTGCGAACGTCCCAATCACATTCATCGAGAGCCTTTACAGATTGATAAAAGTGCAGAATTCACAAAATGAGTCAGGTTATTCATTTTGTGTCAATTTATCCACATTTTAATTCTCTTTTGGGTTACGCCTTGTAAAGATCTTCTGTAATGGCGAAGTCCTCTTTTTTATTTCAAACCTAGTTAAGCCTCAGTACAGCAATATCAAAATGCAGAACATGTACTTTAAACAGTCCAATGAAAAGTCTAACAGTGTCTTTAAATATAATATAATAATATACATTATTATTAGCTTCAGATTACACAATCAAGTTTAAAAAATATAAATATAAGATGTTTGTAAAATCCCCCTCTGCAACATAATTCACTGTGAAAAGCATGATTTCATCTAATGTTAGGCTATAGCTTCATAAATGTTTAAGCAGTTGCTGTTTAATACTGCAAAGACTCCTTTAAAATGTACTAAGTTTGCTAAAGTGACCAAGTTAGAGTTCACTGGTGGGTTGAGCCATCAAAAGAGTGACTGGCAGAAACGGGTTATGTGACACAGCTAATCCACGCTTTATTGATCCAAAGTCACAGAGCCGATAAGGAAAACTGAAATTCATCAGATTTTGAGCCTCATCTTAGATATTTAATACAACCAATAGGGAAAAAAACATGCAAGTCTAAGGCAGAAAAATATGAGACATACAAACTTAAAGCTGCATCCATTGACAACTTATATAGTTTCCTCCACCAAGTCACTGCAATAGCCTCAATACACACAGAAAATACACACACCAAAGATGTAAATTGGAAAATGAATATAGATTGACTTGTTGTACAGCCCATCACAGCCTATCATGTGTTTTAGTTAACTTATTCTTGATAATTGCATGATTTAGTAAAGCTGCAGCTCAATTTACTTTCAAGAAAACCGTATTTTAAATGTGAAATCAATTGCAGATTGTCAAAGT
This sequence comes from Eucyclogobius newberryi, assembly GCF_026437365.1. Taxonomy (NCBI): domain Eukaryota; kingdom Metazoa; phylum Chordata; class Actinopteri; order Gobiiformes; family Gobiidae; genus Eucyclogobius; species Eucyclogobius newberryi. Next base: position 13,706,567 of record NW_027316500.1, on the reverse strand, counting down.
GAAAAGGACAGTGGGGAAACCATATTCAATCTGTGATCACGTAACCAAAAGACCAGCAAATCATCCAATTCTGGTTCGTGCCTTGGTTGGATTATATAAATGAGTTTCCCTCTTTCAATAATTAGATCTGTCTATCTCTCCACAGTCACATTCACTGTAGGTGTGACACAATCTGTATTGAGCCTGACTCCGAGCCCTGAAATACTGGCCCCTGGTACCTGGCGGTGACAGGTGCCTGGGAGACTTACTCTTATAGCTGGCCCAAGGCTGGTATCCATAGTAGCCCGTGATACGCAGTATCCTCTCCTCTATGGACGCACTGTTGATGTCTTCCACTGACCGCGAGGACTTCAGGTCCTCCTTGATGGCCTCGTCCACCACCAGGTATTTGAGCTGTCTGAGCTGCGGGCTGATGTCCGAAAGCCTTCTCGGGCTCACGTCGGGTGACTTGCGCATCCCGCTGCAAAAACAAGGACACAGGGAAATACCTGTGGTAATGTAAAGAATACAAAAGCTTCCCACGAGAGTTAAAGCCCGTGATGTGTGTTCTCCAGAGTGGCCCAGCAGCGCCTTTATGCACTGGCCCCACATCATCGTCACCCTTCAGTGGCTCTGGGAGCGCAACAGCGAAGCGGAGGAAAGAAGCTAAACCAAAGTGACTGCGCACTACAACTGTTCTATATAATAATATATATAATACTGTGCGCGGAGCAACTCAGATCACAGGCGAAAGGTTATCTGGATCTAATGAATCGATCAGAAATGATTTGCCTCGTTATAGATGGAGCTTTGTGACAGCCGCGCGCAGAGGCGCAGGGCGCACAGCCCGAACACACACCTGACACTCACATGTAGGATACTCAGTGAAATCTTGTGCATATTAAACTTCCCTGTCCTTAAATAACGTGCTGATAGTTATGGCACCACGAGAGCCCCTCAAGTCCAAGTTTTTCACACAGGTGACAGAGAGAATCTGCTGCTGCGAGGAGGATTTACAAAGGCACGGACAGATTAATCATGGATGTACATTAACGGTTTACTATTTATTCAGCTGTGACAATTTACAATTTAATCCTTATATCTGGACTGAAACAATTAGGATCAATTAGGCTACTTTAAGCATGCGCAGCAGATCAAGTCAGCCTATATGTTCTTATTACGCTACATCTGTGGGCCCCGTCCACTTCACGTCAATATATTGTTCCAAGTTACTTACATAGGCATCAAAGTGGGGGGTCCGAGGTAGCACATACAGTCCCGGTGGGGCCTTGCCACCCGGTCCCACACTTTGCCCTCTCCATCGCCGTACATCCTCAAAAGGCCATGGAAGTTTCGTTTATTCCCTCATCCAGAAACAAGCTGCTGGAGACAAGAGGCATGGTCCTGCTCCTCCTCGTTCCCACTGACATATGCCTGGCCACTACTCTGCGCTCTGCTGCGTGAACGGCTGCGGGGCTCTGCGTTACTCACCAGCGCCATCTCCTGGACATAAATAGGCTAAATAATTCCGGATCAAGAAAGTCAAAAATGTATTTAAAAAATAAAAAGACAAAAGTCATCACGAAGAATGTAAGAGAATGTCCCTCTTATAGTCCCACTGGGATGAAAATCAAACTTGTATGTAAACTTGTATGAAGGCTTATTTAGCTTTGTCATTTGTTACAAAATGTTACAAAAACATCTTTCACACTATGTAAAAGACATGTTTATATTGAAAGTACATACCGTACATTCCCTAGACATAAACTGCTGTAGTCTAAAGTAAACATGGTCTGGCACCTCATGTGAACTATCAAATTGATATTTTGTCAGATTCAAATATATTTCTTTCAAACTGTACAAAGCAAAAGTGTGATGATGGGTGAAAGTAGAAAAAATATTCAAGTCATTTAGGAACTGTTTTGAAATTCAAGACATTTTCTGTGGACCTGATTGAGAATGACTTTCGGCTTGTCTTAAATTTCAAAACAGTGTTCAGGTGACTTCAATCTTTTTCTACTATCTCTCTTACAGTTACTCAGTTAATTCCTGCTGGCTCGTCCTGGGAAAATTAGACCATAGGACAGCACAGTTTACCTCAAATTCCTGTGTAACAAACGTTTGCAGTGTGTCACATTATAGACTCTCAATTGATTTTGTGTTCCCTGTAGCTGCCCTGGGCACTCATTCACACAGCATCTAACATAAAGTGACCGCTGGCCACATTCTTATATTGGATGAGACGATACAGACAGTGTTGATTACAGCCAATTGGTGCCAGCGTGGTAATTATGTTCACTGATTATAGACTAGATTGTTGGTCCTTGGTAGATTGGTCCTCGGTGTGATTCAAACACCATTTTGTTGTCAGATAGAATTAAACATTTCAAATTGACCATAACCTCAAATGCAAACAAATTAATAAAAAACATCTCAGTTTCGAACAATTGTCAAAGAGTATACTTTTTACTTTTTGTTTTCCATCTTTTGCTAATGTCTAGAGAATTATATCAAGGAGGAATGGATTCATATTTTGATTGCAGTAAAATACATTTGACTTTTGATAGAATTGCTAGACAAAGAATAAACTTCAAGCCGGCATTGACTTCTTACTTTGATGTTTTTAAATGGCACAGATAAAAATTGGGTTTGATATAACATGTTTTCCAACGCTGCTTATGACAAGGGGCTTTTATATTGAAACAGTTCTGGACAGTCAACCATGTCGTTAAATGATCTTGCACTTTTTTTGTTTAAACTTGTAACAGTTCTGTCAGCATAAAGAAGTGGCTTAGCTTACCTGGAGTGACGGTCATGGAGTCCATAACGTCCATCTCTCATATCCTCTCGCTGCAATTGCGTCCGCATTCTGTGGACTTCTGACTGCACCATGTAAGACCCGGGCACTGACTGCTTTTAGAAGACACTGACTCCCCTCAACCCTCTCTACAATGGGTGCTTACTCCAGCAAAAAGTGGACTCATCAATAGTCGGGTCAACACCTCACATCGACTTTGGGAAGAGAGGATCAGGTTTATCTTGTGTAATGCACTTCTCAAAAGCACGGCCCAATTTAGACAGGATAACCTCAAAGTACAAAGGGAAGGATGCCCCCGACACCACTCGGGCAGGCAGCTGATTTAAATGGATAAGGTAACGTTTTCAGTGTTACCATCTCGCCCTCAGAAGACCTCCAGGAGAAAAGTAATTACTGGCCCATCTAAAAGGCATTGTACATTTCTAAATATAGATCTGATTCAAGTCCGAAGGCACAAAACAGAGGAAGTGTGGACAGTGTGAAGAAACATGCTTCGTAGGAACATTCATAGTATTATGTGATTATTTAAAATGGTGCACTATGTAACTTTACTTGTGAAGGGTCTACCACCTGCTTGTCTGCCTCGTGACGTTGTTGCTTTGACTACAAAGGTTCCACAGTGTTGTATTGAATGTTTCTATCTCCATGGAAACAAGCAGGTAACATAAACTGACAGGCTCTTACAGCTGTGAGTGATACAGGAGTACTCTTACCATACTCCATATGCCTTATATCATGTCAAAGCATCTTTTTTTTATTCTATTCTACTGACCTTACTTGAAACATCTTTTGTTTTTTCTCTTTTGGTTGATATATTGTTGTCTAAGTCTAAGTCTAAGTTACAAGTTAGATCTGTGAATAGGCACAGTGGTCACACACAGAAAGACCACTTGTGTTTTTGAACAAATGCTAAATAAATGGGTTCAATGCCATATTGCAGAACATTCCAGAAGCAAAACACGTGACAAGCAGGTGACGGCCATTTTCCCAGTAAAGTTTCATTGTGTTTCTTTAAAAGTGTGAACTATAAGACAATTAGGTTGAAACGTTCCTTTGAAATGTTTCTGCTTTGGTAAGAAATTGCATTAAAATATAATGTGACAAACTGAATCAAACTGGACAAAAAAAAAATCAAGTTAAATTATACTTTTTTAGTTTATTACAATATTAAGTAAATTAGAAATGTAGATATAGTCCTGTGCTGCCTGCAGGCATTGTTCACCCTGCCATGCTGCTATGATATCATTCACAATTCAGTTTGTTCTAATGTCTGTCACTGAAGCGTTTGTGATTTAAAACAAAAGCAGCTCTTCAAAATGTGCTGCTCTATGTCTTATGTCTTATCCATCTGCACCCAGATTCATACAATTTACAAAAGTATGATGTAAATCCGCTCCTCTCCACATCAATATTTAACTCTGTGCTCAGCTTAGAAACAGTGTGAAGCTTCTGATTGGCCACCAGCGCACAAGCTGCCCAACTCAGAGCCAGTTAAAACGCTTTTATCACTGTATTTGTATTTAAATGCAACAATGATATGTGACGGTTGAGCGTGTGTGTGTTATCAGGGAGCTATGGCTTATTTCCATTCAGTGTTGGGAATAAAGTTTCTTTTTCAGCCTTTTGATTGTTACTGGACATGCATGTAAACACACTGGGCCGTTGCCATGGCCTAATTTCCATCATATTTACTGCGCAGTTGTCCACTCTCACAAACACATCCACATTCATCCATCAGTGTACATCCACACTGGAGGCAGGGTGGACAAACTGTGTTGCCCAAGGACACAACAACAGTATGTATTAAGTAGAGTGTTGCAGACCAATACTCTGTGTTCTAGTGTTAATAAAAACAAATTCCTCTCCCCTTAAAGTAAACGTAACCTTTTGAAATTGGTATCCTGCCGAACATCCCCGAGAGATCACCCTAGGCGTTATTTGTTATTCAGTTGCCATTATGTGCGAGGCTGACACACAGCTGGAGCAGAGCCAGCTCACTCTGTGGAGGACAGGCCTCGTGGATGTTATTATGTGTCAACATCATGAACCATTTAACGGCCCCTGCGAACCGCTCCATTGAGATCTGAAGCGCCTGGGCATATTTTGTCTTTTTTTCGTTGGTGCATCCTGAACTGGCCTAGTTTCTTTTATTAGCTATTCCATTTATAGACGTGCCAACATTTAATATATCAATACAAGTTTAAAACTTCATCATCAAAGTTGAGAGACATTTTGAGCATGCTGCTTGTTAAATATGTGTGCTCTGGTGTTGAAAAATAGGACATTAACAATGCAGTGGGTTCAGTCTCACAAGCAACAATTATTATGACAATCTTGTGCCTTAAATGTGCTATTTGAAAGATCATTATTAAATATTTATTGTATAGTTAGCTGCTGTATTCTTACTGCTATTCAGAGCTTGTCTTATCAGTGGAAAGAAAAAGTCATTTATCCTAAGCTTGGATAAATGGAGAGGTCATAAGGTTGTTCAACTTCAAATCTGTGCATAATAAATACACAAATCACTGTACTTGTACAGAGGATTCTCATTATTAAAGACACCTGAGTATTATACATTGCTGCAAAAGCATTGTGTTTGCTGAATCAAAGGAGCGTCGGGACAGCGTTGGCAGTGGGGAGTGATTGTGCTCGAAGGGCCCTGCATCCCCACAGTCCCAGTGTGTTGGATATAAATAGACCAAGTCCACAGACAGGAGCCGGGGTGCAGGGGCGATGCCAGTCAGCGACCCTTATAATGTCCCTCTCTCCCAGCTTTAGTGACAGCTGAAATAATGGGCCGTCATAGTGTGGCAGTTTTTCTGTTATGGTGAAAATATGTCAGTGGATCCGTGGTCAAAGATGCAGAGAATGATATGTGTCTGTCACTATGTTCAGTAGTTGTGTTGTTGGTTTTTTTATTGTATTGATTGTGTTGAATCTAAGCTCCATAAGGGAACTGAATGTAGAAAAAGACATAAAATCTGTAAAAGAAAATAATCATAATCAAAAGTTAACTGAATTATTTGGTGGTCATGTGATTCTTGTATTAGTTAAGGATTTCTTATTTCAGCCTTCACTCAAATGTTGAATCTTAATTTGTATAATTAAAATAATCATATGTTTTTTTCAAAATTATTCAGTATTCATTGGTATGTATGGGTTCAAAACATGTGTCAAATTAATAACTGAGCTAACTGGGCTTCAGGTGAGGACTGTTGCCACAGCAATGAACAACTATAAATCAAAATGTTACATCTTTTGAAAGGGCAGTCCTTCAAAAAAGAAAGTATAGTGAAGTCACTGAAACCCATGAGTTCACGTTCTAAAAAGCCCTTTTTAGTTCGTATACTGTTACACCTCCTACTAGTCATTGTCACTGGCTGAACTGCATTTTTCCTGCTTTGGTTTCCTGTGTGCCGTCAGTGTGAAAGATGAAATAAGATCAAATGGCAATATTAATGACGACGGCTGTACGGCTGGTACGTTTGAGTCCGGTGAGCTGCGCTGGCCCTTCAGGGGATGCTCCTGTTCTGCTTCAATGCTCTCACTGCTCTTTCTGCCTCATTTACATATGGATGCATTCGTCTTGACTCCGAGTGGGTAAAAGTAATGAGAAAACAGGAGGGGCATACATAGTCTTTTTACACAAAGTAGACAGGTTAGACTTCCACATTAGATACAGAAAGGATTATTCTTAAACAAGTCGTTATTTTGTGGCAATAAAAGTTGAATGAGTTTTTGTATTTTAGCAAAGTTGAGCGCCTTTGTTATGTGAACATCAATTAGCACGCAATAGCAAAAGTTCTCTCTCATGTTTTTACAAGGTTTTTACCAATTCAAGCTGGTGTATTTTTGTGTATTTAAGAATACATGCCTCGGGCAAATTTGTCCAGCACTAAGTTCAATTATTTTTTAGCTGCAGTTCTTTTTACAATTTAACTCGAGAGCCTGACCCTTCTGGTGTACACTAGGAATAATGATACAAAAGAAGAAATGTAATAATCATCCATTAGTGCAGAAGTGTTTGCGCTTCAATAATTGACATAAATTGGCATATTTCCACAAAACATTCTTTGTTTGATATTGGAAATATCCAACAGAACAATATCAAATAAGTTTGTAAAGATAATATTGTAGCATAATAATCAGTTTAACTTTAGCCAGCATCTATTGAAATGCAACCACCGTGTCTTAAAATAACTTCATTACTTCATTACAATAAATTCATGAAAGTTTTACCAGCAGTTGTGTGTGAAAATAAAATAAAAATATGATTAACAATGTAAATCAACGTGTATGTCAAACAACACTTTATTCAAGTCACATAAATATTTTACAGAACTTTAATTTAATTTAATTTTTACATAAGAGGAGCTGTCTGTCTTGTAGGTCACTAAACTATGTTAAACATAACTCTACAATACTGTGCATACAGCCACTCACCACACACTACAAAACATATGGAAAGACATTTATCTCTTTAAATATTGCAGAATCACATTATGTATCAATAAATAATGTTTCCATTATAATCCTTGACACAGCGTTAACATGCTTCCAATGACAGTTTCCCTTTTGTGACACAGACTAAGTGCACATAGAAAGACAAACACTGAATTTAAATTAAACAAGAAAGAAAGACAAATACTGGGAGCTGTAACGCTGAAAGGTAAAGGCATTGATAATGTTATATAAAAGTTAACGCTTAATTTAAGGCATGGGAAGGTTCCAGTGATACAGAGATTATGGAAATTTTACAAGTAGTAATTTACAGTATAGCTGCTGTTATGCAATAAATATCATTTTTCATAATTGTTGCACCTGCAATATAAATGTGCAATTGTCAATTGTCCTAATGAGAGAAGACACATTTACAATCAATGAGATGATCATGATATAGCACAATTTTAGTCTTCTTCAATTTTTTCCCTAGTTTATAATTGTATTATTTTCAGCTAGTTATTGCATGTTGCAGGTTTTCCCCTACTGAACAGCCTTAGTCATCTGTCACTACATGATATGTATCGTTTCAGCATCACTTTTCCTGATCTCTGAAGCAGACAAAAGCATTACATTAAAAAAAAAAAAATGCTTATAAAGCTTCAACAATGTAAAAAAGAGGTATTCACCATTAAGACATATTTTTAAAGACACTTAAATTAGCTCAGCAGAAATGCACATCTCAATGACATAACATTACAAGCAAGTACCGGTATGTCATCTAAAGGCATACATTTTAATGGAAGTACCATAAAAAGTACCATAAGTGGCAGTAATAAATGGAGGATGTACAGTAGCTGTGAAATGAACTTTACAGTACTACTTTATATTCAGCTATTCCTTCAAAGAATGCAACATCCTTTACAATCAATTTCTATAAATAGAGCAAAAAGTATTTCCCATTTTCAAAATTATCAAAAGTAGGAACAACAAATTTGACAATATGCCCCTTTATATCATAGAGAAAGCCTTTAAATCGAGTGCTACGGCCTGGCTGCAGTCCATGTGCAAATTAGGCTCATTGTATTGACAGTAAAATGCAAATGATAGGCCATTTGTCATTCCCCTTTCACCCTGGACTAATCTCACTTCCCTTTTTACACAGTCCAACATACAACCGGTCAGTCATATAAATCAATAAGTTAGATTGGTTCTCACAACAAGTACGGACTACAAACAGCCCTGACACTAAAAATATACAGTATCTGACTATGAAATGTGGACTCTAACTTATGTACAGCCAACTCCATACTGTCCTAAGTATTTACATGTAAAAAGAAGGACTTCACTAAGGTTGGATGTGATGTAAAGCCTAACATATGTCGCATTATGTACATTCACAAAGCAGCCACACATATTATTACAGAATAAGGTAATTACACGTTTGAGTCATTTGTTTGTTTTGAGTGACTTTTAAATAATAATCAATAAATTAATTTGTTTAAAATGAATTAATATTACTATTTTTTACTTTATTTTACTTAACATGTTGTCATTCTAGTTTGACTAAAATAGTTGGTAACAATAGAGAGTTATGTTCCCACTAAACAGTAATAAATAGATAAACTAAAACTATTCTTCTGTCATTATTTTCTAATACTTTAAATGTGCTGTTATGCTGTTATTTAGCTTAATTGTATTAGCAACTGTGACAATCGAAAAGCGCTTACTATAAACTAATCCTTTTTCTTACCAATAACATAATATGGACGGATTGCCTTTTCAAGTATTTGGCCGTGAGCGTGTTTACTGCAGTATGGGGTCGTCGGTCATCATGGCTCGGGGGCTCACAAAGCCGTGGTACTTCTCCTCGCTTTGGCCCGGGCTTCTGTTGGACACGGTGGTGAAGGACAGGTGGTCATGCTCCAAAATGGCCATGCGATCCTGCGGCTTCTCCTTCTTCAGGTAGAACATCTTCCTGAGCTGCTTCAACTGCTGCAGCTCACAGAAGGTCTCCAGCACCACCAGCATCACGATCAGGCCCAGGAGCAGGTAAACTGGAGACAGAAGAGGAACGAATTATTCATGGACGACTGGTTTGACATTTTAAATACTTAAAATAAATACGTTTTCAAAGATATTTCCGTCCAGTCTTTGACATCTGTCTCCGTTGCTGGAGTACTACATCTCAGGTACGTTGTTTTTAAGTCAAAATGAGGATCGGTGTCTATGACAATCCGCAGAGCCTCGTTTATCTCAGTATTTGTGCATAACAGGACAGTCCCAAAACACATGGTAATTAGTTGCAGATCCCTGTGAGTAGTGAGCATTTTTGACATGGTGTTTATAAGGAAACGTGATGCATTTTTTCAACATAATTCTTTTCCAAATGTGATTTTGTGGACCTCCATTGAGATGTACATATATTTTCCACTTCAGACTAAGCCCAAACTATTAAACAGGGACAAGAACACATCAGGATTAAAATGGGTTAAATTCAGAACCACATAACGACAAGTGTGAACTTAGAGTTATGGTTTGGACTACTGGTATAAATGGTTAACCACATTTTCATAATGTTAGGACAGTTTATGAGTTAACACTTTATTGGTGGAGGAAGTTGTACAAATCATTCGAGGCTCTTTCTGTCTTTTTCCTCCCACAGAGCGACAGTTGCAGTGTGCCCACTCATGACGTCTCTGCCACACATTCACCACACGCGAGCAGGAAACAGCTCACTGCAGGGTTTCCAGGTTTAAATCAGGTTAATATTTTCTACTTTATTCTGTCGTTCAACAACTAGATTATGTTTTGGAACACTGGGTGCATTTACATGGCCAGTTAGACTAGAATCAGAGAACTAATTAATTAGATCTGATGTTTATCGTTTGTTTACATGCCCAAGAGAAATGGCATTCCTTCATTAGTTAATACATTCATCTATAATCAAGAAAATATTAAAATAATCAGGCTTGACTCAGTTAAGAACTTGTTTTCAGCAAGTTCTTGTTATAAGAATATCTGATTGAAACCAAAAAGATGATGTGTATCTTTAACTTATGTTTTTGACTTTTTTAATACATAATTTTCCTTGTTAAAATGTGAGCAATCAGGAAAAAGAAATTGCTTGCATAGAATTTGACATGACATTTCTATAATCTGATTACTGGAGGAATCAGATGAAAATGAATGAATACAAATACATGCAATAGTCAAAGATGTATAAATAAAATAATCGATGAATGTTTTACTGATAATCTGACAGCATTATACATTCAATTTGAATATCATAGACCTAATCCCAACTCTACTGTAGTATATTTGGTGTGTGTCCACTGTTGTCAAATATGCAGGAACTTTACGGTCCATAGACTAAAAATAGACTAGAATATAGAATAGAATTAAATGCAAAGTCTGTTATTAGAGAAAGTATTGTAGTAAAAAAACAACTTCTTGTGAAAAAAACAACTTATTCTTCTAGAAAAACACACACACCCTTTATGTAGAGTCAACACAAGAGTCTTTAGTCCGTTGCACAGCTGCTTCACTTGACAGCACCTAAAATGCCCCAGGTTCAACAAATAAATAATAAATACTTGTGTGTCTAGTTTGCCTTTTCAGTCTGCTCTGCTTAGTTTGCAGTGTCTGGGACTCACCATTATTTTCAGCATTTAAATGGCTGGATAAGTAGGCAACATAAACACTTCCTATGTTGAATTTGATGCGTGATTTATGTGATTATTTTACGACCCCAAATGCACCTGTTATTCCAGTTCAATTAAATAAAGTGCTACATCCGCCTGGGAACAGGAAGCAATATAGTTTGTGGTCATAAAAAGTACATGTGGCGATAACTGTACTACAACATGAACTTTACCAAAACCTTTACTCCCGTGACCAGAGCCAGTTACATATCCTCAAATACTCATTTACAATAGAAAAGACAAAAGGTGGAAAGTACCTAGCAAGTTGCAATTATTGTTTTTTATTTATTATTGTGTTTTTCTATGGTCATATACTTTTTTTGAGTAAGAGATTTTTTGAAGAAAAGCCTCTAAAAATATACTGCAAACAATTTTTATGGCAAAGTCTGTAAAATCCTTGGTGAAGTTGTTATAATAGCTGTACGACAATGAAGTTTGAAGAATGAAACCGAAAGCATAATCTAATACATTTTACACTTATGTAAACACTGGGATTATTTATTGTAGAAACTGTTGGCTCAAAGTACAATTGTAGAGTGGAGACTTTGAGTACCTCACCTTTTTTCACCTTACAGTGGCTAATATTATAGAAAAACTTCAAATGCTTGATCGAAGTAGTAAAAACCAGTACCCACCGGTGATCCCCACTTTGTAGATCTCCCTAAACTTCTGGTTGACGGCTTCTCCGGGCACATAGTCACCGAGGCCAATGGTGCTGAGAGAGATAAAGCAGAAGTAGAAAGACTCCAGAAAGTTCCAGTTCTCCTCCAGCGCAGAGAAGATGGCGGCGGGAACCAGGAAGAAGCAGGAAACGGCCAAAACGGCGAGGACGGTGGCGTGGACAATAGCGACCAGCGGTTTGGAGAAGCCCCAGTTTGTGTGGAAATATGCGATGGGCCGTCGAGTGCTGAAGACCATGATCCTTTGCACCACGGCAGTGAGGAAGAGCAGGGTGAAGGGAATGCCGATCACAGAGTAAAGAATACAAAAGGCTTTGCCACCATCGGAGAGCGGAGCAGTGTGGCCATAACCTGTGAAGACACAACATACAGTAGATTACATTAAAGGACAGTATTCTGCATTATTTGTATACTTTTTAGCCTTTAAACATGCTCTTGAGTACCAATACTTTGGCATCTCATGTTTTAGAACTTAAAATATTCCTAACCCAGGACATATTATTATTTATATCAGTCGGGCGTTTCCCACATCAGGAATTGAGTTAGAGCTCCAGCTACTGACAACAAAGGGGATTGCATGGTGAGATAGACAAAGCTAGTTTCGCCCTCGACACGCTAATGCAGGGACACACTTGTAATAAGCATAATATGAGGCAGAAATGCTTAGAACAAGTTTGACGACATATTTGGGACTTAAAAATAGCACTGAATAGTTTGGAGCTCGACCTATGACGTCACAAATCTGGAAAAACAAAACAAAGCTGAGGCTCAGAGGGAGAACACTTATGAAACAGGGTTCATCAACAAAGTGAATGAAGCTAAATACAACTCCAGGTATGTTTTTGATGAGGACACAATGTCATAAACAAATAACTTGGCTAAAAGCTCAGAAAGGTCTCATATTACTTAGTGCACCTTCATCAAACATCAATTTGATTTACTTTAAATTTACCATTTGTTTGTCTAATTGTCAGTAACTTTTGGATTTATCGTTTTAGAAAGCCACTATCAATAGTCATGAGTCACAACAGTGTTACTCCACATACTGTAAATGTGCATTACATGGCGTGGTGCAGGTGCAGGTCTGATTTGCGAATCATTGCAGTTTCTGGGGCAGCTTGGTTAAAGATAGTGCATCTGGTCTATGTGTATTCAGCACTGTCGTTACTTCATTAGCACGCTGAGCAAAAATAACAACAACCTAGCAGCACAGACTTGAGAAATACCAGTATCCTTGGAGGGAACATTTATATAGACAATTGGATGCATTACAATGAGTCTGTGCATTGTCATAACTATATTTCATATGATTAAAGATATAAAGCACGATATAGGGCACTTGGAAAGACGCTGTGGTGGCTCACTTTTAGTAACTTCAAACTATCGGCAGTAGATTCATACTTTGCACACACACTATAGTGATAATAATCTCTACAATGCTGTGTGTGTTGCAACAGCAGAGATAAAACCGCCATGTGGTCGGACTAAAGTTCTTAGGACGGCAAGTTAAGACGTGCATTGTGTCATCTGCCTGCAACGCTCCAATATGCAAAGAAAAATGCTAACGACAGTAGCAAATATTGAGGTTAATATTTTTTGCCCAAAATCCTAAAACTTATTTTTATCATTGGTGAGGAAAATAACGAAGTGTGACCAATTATAAAAGGTAAACAGTGTAAAGTTACTTTGTTTCGATAAAAACAAAACCAAACCTGGTCCTCCCGACTCAACACGATACATGGTTCGCAATAATATCACGATTTTGCAATATATGCGATAATCGATAAGACCAATTACATATTTTTGTCTTTGTTAAATTAAATATACACCTGTTTTAATCATCAAAACAGTAAACACGTCAAACTTGTAGCACTTTCATGACATTATTTTGTACAATATACACAAACAGTGTACTTATGGCGACATATCGATACAGCAGCCTGGATTATCGATACTGTAACACCAAATGTAATAGCACGATACATCTATATTTTAATTTAGCATATCTAAGGCTTAAAAAAAAATCTAAGACTATCCCATGTGGACAATTATTCATCTAAATGTGATATAAAAGCATATTTGAGGCGATAAGTGGCATGCCTTATCCTTATAGTCACCAAATTGCTGTTTTGTTGTTGCTTAATACAATAATAAAGGCCTTGTCCAAACCCTTCAGCTCGGGCCGCAGCAGCAGCATCAGATCTTACCTGTGGTGGACAGCACGGTGCTGGCAAAAAACAACGCAGAGGTGAAATCCCAATTCCAGTTGACTGAGGCGTTATTAAGGATGGAAACCCCGTAATTACTGGCGTCCAGGGCTCTCTTTAAAAACCGCTCCAGACTCTCCTCAGATATACACTCATTCTCTTTGAGGAACTGTGTCTTGATGCCCCTCAGCTCCTGACGCAGAAGGTCTTCGTACGGCAGCTCCACGGAGGAGAACACCACCGCACCAAAGATCAGATACAGAACATAACCCAACACCAGGGAAATGAAATACCATGTCGATTTGTGCGTCTGTATCAAGCGAACGCACGAATTACTGGCGAGAGACTGGAGCATTTTGAGGAGGAGGAGAATGAGGAAATACGCGTAGATCTTAGAGTAGAAAGGCAGTTTGGCGTCGGTCTGCACGCACAAGGCGATCCAACGATATGAAGGAAATACGAGATGTCACAATAGACAAAGCGCACAAGAGCCCGCTTCCCTCTGAGCGACCGAAACCTGCGTTTGACAAATGGTGCGTTCACGTGCGGTCAGCAATGTTATTAAGAAGAAAGGCATTTTCATGGATAGTTTAAATTTAAAATGTTGCTTTGGTTTGAGTGATGTTAAAATCACTTCATAAAACATGTATTAGCAAAATGCAGCAGCAGTGGTATAAATGAGAATTATAATTATCATCAGGTTGTTAGTGGCGGGATATTTTCCCAACATTGCGGGTCCGTGAACGCATCTTGTGACGTCAGTACTCGCCTCCGCCCCTGACACACATACGCGCGCGCACACACACACACAAACACGCACACACACACACAAACACGCACACACACACACACAAACACGCACACACACACACAAACACGCACACACACACGCACACAGACGCACACACACACACGCGCGCACACACACAAACAAACACACACGCACACGCACAAACACGCACACATACATACACACACGCACACGCACGCACACACGCACACACACGCACGCACACACACGCACGCGCACACACACATACACATACACACACGCACACACGCACACACACACGCACGCACACACACGCACGCACGCACGCACACACACACACGCACACACACGCACGCACACACACACGCACGCACACACACACACACGCACGCACACACACACGCACGCGCACACATACACGCACGCACACACATACACACACACACACACGCACGCACACACACACACACACACGCACGCGCACACATACACACACGCACACACATACACACACACACACGCACACACGCACACACACACACATGTGGGACAATAAAGGAATATCTTATCTTATCTTATCTTATCTTAACAATCGGAAATACCATCCATGGTGTGGAAATAGTCCTCAAAATGTTGTCAATTACAGGAACCCGAAACTCACACATTTTTGGAGGCAAATGCATTATTTTTGATGCACCTATTATGTGAAAGGATGTAGCAACCTGTTGTGTGGAACAATGCAACATTTTAATACCACTGATGAAGACGTGAAACTCCAGCTAATCATTCAAACACTGCCCTCTTGTGGCTGTTAGGAAAAAATATAAACTGAGCATCATATAGTTACATAATGTCGTAATTTAGTCTCGTCGGACGTTTAAACACCATCTGCCAGATTTTTTAATTTTTTAATTTAATCTCATAACACAATAACAAATTTGTTCTAATTTTATAAAGTCATATAAAATAGAGCTGTGTATTTGACATGTATATTATCCACAATAATCCCGTTTACCCCATTGACTGTATGTTTATGAGTCGAATCCAGGTATAGTTTAATGGTTAAAGCCCTGATAACTACAGTAAAGATCCCATGGTAAATAAACCAGAGCTCACTCTTGATGGGCCATGGCCCTCTCGGGCTGCCGTAGCGCCTTTGGCTCCTCCTCAATGAACGCTGCTGAAGATGGCGACGGCAAACGCACCAGCGATACTCAACTGTGCCGGTGGATAGAAAGTGCTTCATATTCACACATATTGGACGTTTTTGCAACCCACCAACGGTGCAAAGTGCGTCCGACGACGTTGGGACTTGGTTTAAACCATGCATATTTCGTGAAAAGAAGCATCGGCCTTGCAATGGAGCCTCGGGATCGTAACAAGCCCAGCAGGTAACAGACGCTACACCATCGGGACTCGGGGGCTGCCAAATAAAGAGCTCAATGTGACACCGCAGTTTGCTGCACACATCCATTTCCTGTCAAATAGTGCGACGGTGCAGATTCTGCAGTTCTCACGCCGGAGTTGCAAACTTTTCGGAGCAGCGTATGCTTACGCACTTTGCTGGAGATACTTGCTCTTTTATATTGTTTCAATGCTTGGGAATAAGCCACGATGATCAGCAAATGATAAGGTAACGTTATGGGCAGAGAAGTAGCATCTGAAAGAGTACAAATGTCACAGTCCGTGCTAGCTCTTATTATTGTTAGCTGCATGTTCAGTGTATTGTTTATGGGCAAGTTGAGTAGTCGTCTCTAGTGACGGGGGAAAAGCAGGCAAACCACTCATTACTGCCACAAATGTGCGCAATTGTGCGTAATGATAACCATTTGGCGTGCACTTTGTGTTTTACCCATAGCCTCAACTTTGTGACGAGCATGTTGCACTTGTTTCTGTTGTGACGACTCGAACAGGACCTTGTGTTGCTGCTGAACCATGATATGGACTCTGTACTTTTTTAAACACGGCATTAAGTATCTGATTATGTGCAACTGTGTTTTGTGTTGCACATAAAGGTTTTGCAAACCCTTGTCATCATTGTGCAGGACTATGGCGTTGTTCAGAAGGTTTTATAGTCAGCCATGCTTACTTGTTAGCCTCTTTTTAAATACATTTGAAATCTAATCTTAATACAGTGTGGGCCCCTGACCGCTGGAGCAGATCCTCAGGAATCCGCTGTTTTGTCTTCCTTCTCCTTTCATGCAGTTGTTTGTTGACGGACTTTGAAGGTCATATATCATCTTGGATCAACAATGTTACAGCATCATAATCCTGGATTTGGTGCAAAATACCTGGGGTTTCTGTTATGTTGAGGCCAGATGAAGTCTTTGCAGTCGTGCAGTCACTCGGTCTGCAGTGGACACAGCTCACATGATTGTGCAATACTAGCCCTAATGTAATTGCACTCAGCTCTTGTTGCACACAAGTGTTGTTCAGTGCTATTATGCACTAAAGATTTTGAGGCTCGCTTGTCACGTCAATGCACAATAGGGATTTGCATGCAGTTGTGCTTGTGCATGAAACCAGCAGCCTGCTCCAAAGATATCAGTGCAAATTGCACCAATAGTGTACACACACTGTCTTTGACAGAATAACTTGTGTAACCCAAGTTTAAATGTCAATTGCACTATTGGTATAGCACCAATCAGATCTCCTTGCTGCTTTTGCATATTGCAAAATAAGTGATTTAAATGGTCTGTTATTATTTTTCCTTTGTTTAGATTTCAGTGCTAGGCAGGCCATGTCTAGCAGTTATTGTTGCACAGAAGGCCTTTGTCATGCTGTCTTGTTCTCAGTGGGTCTGGAGGCATTCCTGAGATTTCAGGATGTGGCCGTGTACAGTACACAGAGGAGAGATGCCTGGAGCCCTGCAGACGCTCCAAGCTACAACTCATTAATGGCCACATTTGAGCACAGGCCGAGTTACAGATGGAGGAGGCCTTCTGCATTTCCTGACTGCATCCTGTTTCTGCCCACACCTGTTCCAGACCAAATGAATGCAGCGTGTTCTGTCACTGTCATCTGTCGTTTCCCTTTCAACAATGGAATCTTTTTTGTCGCTTGAAAATATGGAATGTTACGGAGCATTCATTTGGCTAGACTATATATTGTCTGTCTTTGTAAGATAAGATAAGATATTCCTTTATTATCCCACATGGGGAAATTTCATTGGTGCACCAGAGGTAGATACAGAAGAACAGATCACTTATAGGAAGTCTGAAAAACACTTTCAGTAGAAGATCTCCTATGAATAAATAAAAACTCCCATAGACAAATAAATAAATAAATAAATACCATTGCATGTGATCCCGACAGTAATTGCATTGGGTGTGTGCATGTATGTTTGATGCCTCTTAATCACTGCAAACAATTTACCCAAGGGTATGAATAGGCACCTAACATAACCTAATAACACATGCTTATTGTACCAGCATTAACGGTGTGCACCATTGCTTCTAAAGCTTCAGTGCAGCCAGGTTGATTTTGTTTGCGGTTTGCATTATACTTTAAAGCCAGTGGGTAGATGATGCATAATCATTCCATTTGCAGCACTACAGTTAAAGCACATTTAGGCCAAATAACTCAAGACCCATGCAATAATCTGCTGCTGCTTAAGTGAGGTAAATGTTGCTACAGCGAGGCTTGTAAAGAGTGTAATGTTCTAACGGTTTTAGTGGAGAAAATGATTTGTGCATTCAAAGCACAGTATTGCTGTATAATTGGGATTGGGACATGTGCATGTGGAAATGTCACTGTGTTCCCGAGAAGGGTGAGGTCAAGTCAAGTACGCCATGTTCATTGTTTTTGAATGCTCAGGGCCTGTGGCACTTATAGTGGCTCCACTATTCTGCCTGTTTATCAGCAGGCCTGTCCATGTTCTACTCAAACAGTAAATAAGGCAGCACTGAACAACTGACATGGAGTATAATTTAGATATCCAACAGAAAATCTTTTTTGCCATTACCAACTACGGTAATTATTTGAAAGTTGGCTCTCTCAAAATGTGGACATTGACAACTACTACTCCTTTGGCCTTCCTGAAAAAAATAATCCCCTGTAGATTGGGCATTGTGAGTAAGTGTGCTCAGCAGCCAGCTGTGTGCTATTCAGCTGTGGGCCTCACAGGCCACGTGTCACTGTGATACAAAAGAGTGCCCCACTCGGTCACAATAGTGTGGATGGTGACAGGTCAGAGGTCAGGCCCCCCTGACTCCGGCAGCCCTTAGTATCACTGCTCCAGTCGTCAGAGAAAAAGGCTCCTGATTTTGTGGTGTTTATTATGCATTCTGTGTTGCACCCATGGGACTGTAGCATTCCACTGCCCTTTATTGGAGCCATCAGATGAGCCATTGAGAGCGGCCAGACACCATCTGCAGTGATATTTCACCAGTGCCAGCCACACAGGGACAGCTTGAAGAACATAGCAGGGTCATAGTTTAGTGTGAGGCACAAACGGATAGATTGTATAAACTGTAAAGAAGGAATTTGCCTTTAGTGAACAGCTCAAAGAGTCTCATAGCAACTACACAAACAATTGTCTATGATGGCGTCATTGGTTACTCTGTCATTCCTCAGTGATACAGTCATGCTACGCAGACTTGCGTAGATGTTTCTATTTTTAAAACTTGGTCTTTTTCCCAATCACATGCATGTACTATTTCTGTCTGCAGACATCTCACACCACTTCATACTTATTAAGACATATGCACAATTCAAAATCCAATGGCGCTCTTAGAATATGCAGTAGTGTATAGATGAATCATTCCTGTTCACAATTTCTACATGCAGTCTGCTTCATTTCATTTGTAATTTACGGCTGTACAATTATGTTTAAAAACATTGATAGAGAAAAGACTTGTGTCCTTTGTGCTAATGCAGTAAAGGCTTTTCACAATGTTCTCTACATTACATCCATAAAGGCGCCAGTGTTAAACCATCTAAGAGTTGTGTGATAGGACTTGCTGAAGTAGTGCTGCTGCTCTTGTTCTTGGAGTAGCTCGAGGCAAGCTCTCTGTCTCAATCTCAAAGTGTGGACGTGCAGCAGGTGTCTTTCTGTGAGCCTGCTGCACCACCACACTCCCTGGGGATTCAGTGTGGGCCTCGTTTAAACATTCTGTATTCTGCCAGATGGACAATACAAGTCTCTCTCTGCATGCGGCGCTCTGAAAAGCTTAAGCAAGTCATTTCCAGATTATCCCCCACACTTCAGCACACTTCACCCTTAACACTAGCGCACACTTTGCAGTGAAAGCGCAGCCCTCCTCCCCCTTTCAGCCCTGTGTACAACAGGCACGTGTTGGAGAATGCCTTTCAGTTAGATGATCGATGTAGGATCACTGCAGTGACCAGCCGCTTTTCATGACCCCAGAGAAGGGAGGTGTCTTCTCTGGGTTTGTTTTTGCTGTGGGGTCACGTCTTTCAACCTTTCAATTTAATCCTATTAAAAAAAACTCTTAGAAAGGCATTTGCTAACAAAGATTTGACATTGTAATTGAGAAAGGCGGGCCACATGTGAATTTTCTTTCAGGGTGGTATTATGTTACAGGTGAGGTTACATTAACCGCATTTTAAGACACCTTGTTGTTTACACGTGACATGAAAGTGTCCACTGTGAGCATAATGAAGCATTGATTTGTGCTCTTGAAGAGGTTTGCAGCCACATTGTTGAGCTTCTGGTCGGGTCATTATGCAATTTCAGAATAAGATCATCTTATTCGAAGTCCGAATGGACACAATTAGCCAATTGTGAAATCTGAGATTTCTACTAAACAACTAAATATTCATAAAAACTGTATGTAGTTTAATTGTAGTTTACATCTGTACAAGGTTACTTGTCCATTTTTTGCATTATCACTTTAATTTACATTCTACGGTGGAGAAAATCTATTCTATAATTACACATACCTTTAGAGAGAAGTTATGTTTAATTTCTTTGTATTTTTTTAACCAAGAATACCAAAATATTTTGAGAGACTTTTAAAAAAAAAAAAAGAAAATGTGTACTTTTAACAAACATGTATAAAACGCTTTATGCTGTAATTCAAAGTGTGTCATGAATTTCACACATTTAAAAAAACTGTTACACAACAACATCTGAAACACCAAAGTAATGGAAGAACTTCTAAAGAATACGACAAAGTCTGAAGAATAAAGTCTGGTGGTAATGCAACACTAGGATGCCAACCGCCATAAAACAACAAGAACAACAACAACAACAAACAGAAGGTCATTTATATAATTTATGTTCTTTATGTTCCAGGACAAACTCTGGGATTTAGGGTTTAAGCTCCAGGTCAAAAGAAGAATTATCATATTCTTGCTTTTTAAATAAGTTTTAAGGTTTGCCAGTTTGATGTGACAGCTTAGAAAAACGAATAGAATCTTATTATTAAAACCCCAGAAATTGTGCAGCCCTGAGGTCTTTGGTGCTGTCCTCTGCACAATGCATTGCTGTTGTATCCGAGATTGTCAATCTGCTTCTTTTAACAAAATAGATTGCTGTGGTATCAAAGATGTCCCATTATATTATAATGAAGAGAAAAAAAGACTCTCGAAAGTACAGCAATTTGGACTTTTTTTGAGTTGGCGGTGTGGGAGAGATGAGCTTGATTTAGTTTTAAGCATTGTTTGAATTTGCTCCCGGAAGCGGGGATGTAATGTAAAGCTGTAAAGTTTACCTGTGGCCTAAATTCTATTCACCGTTTTCAGACAGGCCAACCCTCTGGACAATGTGTCTCAACAAAATGAGAAGGAAGATTTCTGTGACTCTCCCAGTGAGGAAGAGGAAGCAGCATATAGCACTTCTCCTCCTTTCAGCCAACGTCAGATGAAACGCATGTCAGGAAAGCACCAGAGGAATTGTCAAGCAAGGAGTGGTGGCCGTTCTCCCAACAAAGGTATGTTAACTGTAGTTCAGGTCATTTTCATTATGAACCGGTTTGAACTGTGAATACTTCATGCTTTAGGGAACTCTCATATTTTTTCATATTGATAAAGCATGATTTATTTTTATTTTTAGTGGAATCGAATCCATCTGCAGTGAAGGAGAGTCAGAAGCTGTTGGAGACTCCTGAAGAACATGGTTACAAGCAGGGTAAAAAGCAGCGTGCCACATTACGCTCCTCTGAAAGAGACAACAAGAAGACATTTGAAGGCTCCTTCATGTTAGATCCGCTTCCAAAGTCAGGCCCTTTTAGTGCCCTCAGCATGGATCCACGCAAACATTACTTGAGCTTAAGTAGCAAGCTCCCAGTGTCTATGCCACACATGGCACGGACTCACAGGCAAACTTCCAGAACTGACTGTCCTGCTGACCGCCTCAAGTTTTTTGAGACTCTGCGGTTGCTTCTAAAACTCACTTCGATGTCGTCCAAAAGAAAGGAAAAGGAGCAGAGGGGTTTGGAAAACATGGCTTTTATGGGCCACAACAATGAGGTTATTTGGTTAGAACTTCAGGCATGGCATGCACGACGCACCACTAGTGACCAAGACTTGTTTTTGTTCACTGCCCGCAAGGCCATTCCTGACATCATAAATGAGGTGTTGGACTTTAAGGTCAACTATGGCAGTCTGCGAGTAATCCTGAGCTCAGAATTTCAGTCATCGCTAGAGGACTCTCAGAGTGGGAGTGACGAGCTTGAGCCGTCTGTTGTCGAGGTCAACCACATTGGGGCAGACCAGTGGGGCTTCAGTGCCTGCCCCTCCATGAACGCAGCCGAGCCTCTGGGCTCTGGAGCAGACTGTAGGGAGCACCTGCAGCGGCAGCGGCTGGCATTTGAGCAGGTCAAGCGGGTCATGGAGTTACTGGAGTCTGTGGAAGCCTTGTACCCTTCTTTGCAAGCCTTGCAGAGGGATTATGAAAAGTATGCAGCCCGAGACTTCCAAGGCAGAGTGCAGGCGCTCTGCCTGTGGTTGAATATCACTCAGGACCTTAATCAGAAGTTGCATGTTATGGCCACTCTGCTTGGTCTACACGATCTATCACGGATCGGCTGGCCGGTGTTTGAAATCCCCTCACCCCGCTGTTCCCGTGGAAATGAGGAAGAGGATAATGAAGACGATGAGGAGAATGATTCAACAGCCACATTCACTGCCGAGAGTGACATAGAGGAGGAGGGGACACTGGGGCCAGTGGTGGAGGGGGATCTGTCTCCTCCTCTTACTCCAAAATTTGCCCGGTTGTTGTCGGAGGACGAGTTTCTATCCTCTGCTGCATCTGGCGCTACAGACTCATCTGGAGGAGTATTCTGTCCAACAGCAATTTACAGACCATTTGTGGATAAAGCTCTGAAACAAATGGGTCTGCGCAAATTGATCCTGAGACTGCACAAACTCATGGACCGGTCTTTGCAAAGATCGAGGGCAGCGCTGCTCTGCCATGTCCCAGCACAAGAGGTGAGCTGAGCTTGACAGTGTTCTTTTAATGCCCTTTTTTATAATAAAATTGTTAAGGAACATATTGCAATTCTACTTCTGCTTTTGGCTTTGTAAAATGTGCACACCTAAATCTATATAAATTGCATCTATAGTTAGTCTGATCATAACCTTTTGTCTGCAGTTTTCTGATTTCCCAGACTCCATGTTGTATAGTGACTACTTGCCGGAGCTGTCCCGCACTGTGTCATGCATTGGCTCTGGACTTTCAGACCAGGTTTCATGGAAGGATTTACAGGACATGGACCTCCCATCTTTCCGACCAGCGTTCCTTGTGCTGTGCAGGGTACTTCTTAATGTTATTCACGAATGCCTTAAACTGCGACTTGAACAGAGGCCTGCGGGTGAGCCTTCTCTCCTCAGTATCAAACAGGTAAATGTTTATGTGCATTTAGAAAAGTCGTACAATCTCCAAGTGCATAGTATCTAATCCATATTGGCTTTTGTACGGTCCTCACTGTAGTTGGTGCGAGAGTGTAAAGAAGTTCTCAAAGGTGGTCTTTTGATGAAACAATACTATCAGTTCATGCTGTGTGGAGTTGTGACTGATGCTCAAGGGCTCCAGACTAACGCTAATATTGATGAATTCGAGGAAGATCTGCACAAAATGCTTGTGGTAAGTCTTATAAATAGAAAACGCAGTACTGTTTGAGTTAGGACACTTGTGTTTATGATTTGTTGTGTTGGTTGCAGGTCTACTTTGACTACATGCACAGTTGGATCCAGATGCTGCAGCAGCTGCCCCAGGCCTCACACAGTTTGAAGAACTTGTTAGAGGAGGAATGGCACTTCACTAAGATCATAACCCCCTACATCAGAGGCGGAGAGGCCCAGTCCGGGAAGCTGTTCTGGTCAGTGTCCCCCTCCCAGAGTGGACCTAATCTTTACTTGCCACAGCATATTTCCACCAGTAACATGTCTTTGCTTTTTTATATAGTGACATTGCTGGTATGTTATTAAAATCCACTGGAGAGTTTCTTGATGGTGGTCTGCAAAAAAGTAACAACGAATTTTGGGAAAATGCTGATGACAGCACAGCATCAGACGAGATCAGGTATGAAAGTTTTCACTAGTATTTATTTATTTGCATGTTGTTTTTTGTATTTGTCATGATGCATTTTGTTTTGTGTCTTCTTTCCTAAGACGTTCTGTTATTGAAACAAGTCGATCGCTTAAAGAGTTGTTTCACGAAGCCAGAGAACGAGCCTCCAAGGCCTTGGGCTTTGCAAAAATGCTTCGCAAGGTGAGATGCTGCATTAAGGAATTTTCACTTCACTAAAACAGTGTTCTGTTTATCTGATCGTCCTTTTATAGCTAGTTGGACCACATGTTCAGACGATGTGTTTACTTGTCTTTTTTCTGCAGGACCTGGAAATTGCAGCCGATTTCAGTATCACTAATGGAGTGTCCCGTCTTTTGGAAGCACTCAAGAAGAGAAATTACATCAAGGTGCGTATAGTTTCACAGTTCATTTTTTTGGCTTGTCCTCAGCTCACCTCCACATTCCCCGAAACAGGTTGTGATTCCTGGTTTGGAGGAACTTCAAGTGTTTGTTCCTCATGGCCTGATGGAGCAGCGGCCTATGATCCTGCAGCTCCTTAATGCTGCTGCTGGAAAAGACTGCACCAAAGAACCGGACGAGATCCCAGAGGACGAGGCTTATCTCCTGATGAGCAAACATGGGGCTGGTGACTCCACATCTGAGTCTGAATGGGCTCTGTGGGACGGAGACTCGCTCACTCTGGTGTCACAGCTCGAGACTGTGGACACTCTGAGCGCAATGTCGGTATGAACCTTTTGTTTTTATTATCGGTGATTTATGTATTAGTAATATATTGAGCCTTTTCCTGAAATGACACAAACATAACATCAGATCTTTGAAACTAGTTTGCCGTGACGTTTTGCCAAGTCTGGCTTGACAAAAGGTCCATTTGAGTTGACAAATTCATGCATGGATTTATTGAACATATTTCTCTGCCATAAAGTAGGCAAAAAGCCAGAACATTGTACGCCACTTTTTTTTTTAACAAAAAGATCTGGTAATATCTTGAAAAAGGTTGAAAACACTGCATTAGACAACAGCCAACATGAATTCATCCAATTATCAACAACATTAAAACAACTTTATTTTTCAATTTTTATGGTGATGTGAAATTTATGGCAGAGCAGCAACAACCCATGTTCACCTGCAGCATAAATTCAATGGTCAATACTCACTATTATTGTGTATTATCGTTTCAGGTTGAAAATATGCTTTTGATTGTGATGCACTCTGCTCACTTGGTGGCCCAGCGCAAGGCATTTCAGCAGTCTATGGAGGATGTGCTCACTCTGAAGCGAGAGCAAACGTCCAGCCAACCGCTCATTGCAACCGCACTGCAGGAACTTAAGGTAGTAATGTGATAAATAGTACAGTTTCTAGGTTTTCTTCTCCAGCTTTCTAGTAACCATATTGATGATGTTTGTAACAGGATGAAGCACTACAGCTTTGCATAAAGATCAGCTCCGCCATAGATCAGGTGGAGTACATGTTCACTACAGATATCGAGGCCGAGGTTGAAGAGTCCGAGACAGCCACGCTGAATCAGTACTACAGAGAAGCCATGATACAGGGATATAACTTTGCTTTTGAGGTACGGCTTTCGCCTTTATCTCTACAAATGAATTGTATGAATCAGAATCTTTAAAAAATAAGGTCTCTAACTTGATTTAAAACTTTAACAAGCTACTTTTTATTTTGCTCAGTATCACAAGGAGGTTGTGCGTCTCATGTCTGGAGAGTTCAGGCAAAGGATTGGAGAGCGATACATAACGTTTGCCCGCAAATGGATGAACTATGTCCTGACCAAATGTGAAAGTGGCCGGGGAACAAAGCCCAGGTAAGATTAAGATTACACCTACAATTTTCTTCCAAAAATTAAAAATCCGTATCGAGCTAGTGAGGTGTACAGTATGTGTTATTATAATGCTGTTTAGATTACTAATAGTTATTTATCAACAGGTGGGCCACTCAGGGTTTTGATTTTCTTCAGGCAATCGAACCAGGTTTTATTTCTGCATTACCAGAGGATGAGTTCTTGGTAAGGTTTTTTCCTTTTATAAGCATTTGTTTCTCTCACACGAACCAAAAAAAACAATATGTATGTGTTGCAGAATTTACAAGCCTTGATGAATGAATGCATTGGACATGTAATTGGGAAGCCTCACAGTCCTGTAACAGGGATGTACATTGGTAAGAAGTGTTAGGCATTATGCACATGGAATTGTTGAGGCTTTCTAATTTAAACCCAAAATCTGTTCATTTTCAACCTCAGCGCCCAGAACTCCTCGTCCAGTTAAGGTTCCCCGATGCCATAGTGACCCTCCAAATCCAAACCTGTTTATCTCTAACGCTGAAGGGTTTAGGTAAGTATTTGACCTCTACTGCTATTCTGCTTTTTTCTACATTTCCCGCATCCTCTTTTACATTGGCTTGTCACGTTAAGCTTTGTTAACAGTGTTTTTCCATTATATTAACTTGAATGCGTGGTGTGTGAGTGTTTATTTGTCCAAAAGCACAAATGCCTCCCACACAAGCCTCTGCACCACCCAAGGTAAAGCTCCTTGGTTTGTTCTCTCACCGCACAGCTCCCGAAGTCTTCCCTGTGACCTCCGGACCCAGCTGTTTCCCAACGGCCCCCGTCCTATCACTGTGGGCCCCGGGGACAACTCCAAAGCACCCAGCAGCACCCACAATGACACCAGGTAGCTTTGCCCCAAAATGAACAGAGCAATTATAACTGCTCATTTTTAATCCGAGATTTACTCACAACCCTGTGTATGGGTCCAATACAATTGCACTTTTAGTTATACTGAAATGATAGCGCTTCAATAACCTTGTAATAACCTTAATTAATCAAAGATGCTGCATTGTTACAGTACCATTCACTTGAAGTTCAATGTAGAGTTTGAAATCAATACTCGTGCTATAAAGCGCTAATGTGTCTTCAAAGCCAGAAAATGTCACCAAAAGAATAAATAGTCTTAACTAATACACCTCAAAAAGGGAGACTACGATTGTTGTGCACGGTGCAAAAACTGAGGAAAAAACATGTATTTTTGTTCAATGAGAGTGTGGACTGTGAATCTTGCCATTAACATCGTCTTGCTCTGACGCTGGTGATTCACTGCTATTGGGGCTTTTGCTTCTGAGACTTGAGGCTTATCTGTGTGTTATCTGCTCCTGCTTACTGTTGTGTTGTCAAAAAGCTGAATTAATCTTTGCATCTTTATAAATGCAAATGCGTCTTTCATCAAATAAGCTGCTTTTCCCCCCATAATAAACTTGTTTTGCTTTAAGTCAAAATAACTCTTAAAAGGAAATATGATCCCATCTTATATATTTATTATTACAATATAGTCGCATTGTTTACTGAAGGACCCCTTTTTACAGAGTGTCCAGTTATCATGAAAACGACCGTGTCTCATCCGTTGCTGCAGAGTTACAATTTAAATCCATAAGTCGTCATTCGAGCCCCACAGAGGACAGAGAAGGTAAGTATTATGGTTCTTCATAGTGTTTTAGTTCTAGCTCACTGACTATTCCTTTTCAGAGCCCTCATATCCTCGAGGAGACCCCTCTGTTGTTCGTCGAAGCTGGGAGCTCCGCACCTGCATCAAGGGTGAGACTGTTGAGGTTTAACTGCGGTATTTCAATTGTCAAGTGTTTGCTGCTAATGTTTAAATCATTTTAGATGCAACTGCAATACAATGTCCTATGGAGACCGTTCGCCGGTCTATTCGCAAGTTTGAGGAAAAGCGCTACTCTGTTTTGAAACAACGCAATATCATAGGCCAAGTGTGTCACACCCCAAAGTCCTATGACAACGTCATGCATGTGGGACTCAGGAAAGTGACTTTTAAATGGCAAAGAGGCAACAAGATTGGTGAGTGTTTGATGTTTTTTCTGTCTGAAATGCAACATATGCATGCATTTTTCAAATTTTCTTTTCTTCTGAACAGGTGAGGGCCAGTATGGAAAAGTCTACACCTGTATCAATGTTGATACTGGTGAATTAATGGCCATGAAGGAAGTATGTATAAAAAAAGTGAATCAAAGTGTGCAAAATCGTTCATTAATACAGCATATGCTTAAATGACTGCCTCTTGTCCATCTTTAAATAGATCAGATTTCAGCCAAATGATCACAAAACGATCAAGGAAACTGCAGATGAACTCAAAATATTTGAAGGAATTAAACATCCAAACTTGGTGCGATACTTTGGAGTTGAGCTTCATCGGGTAAGCTTTGCACATGTCACCAGTAGCAGTTTTGGTCACAATTGGTTTAACTGTATTTTGTGACCACAGGAGGAGATGTACATCTTTATGGAGTACTGTGATGAGGGTACTTTGGAGGAAGTGTCCCGTCTGGGTCTGCAGGAGCATGTGATCCGACTGTACAGTAAACAGACTACTACAGCCATTAACGTCCTGCATGAACACGGCATTGTGCACAGAGACATCAAGGGTCAGCACAGTCTGCTTCAGTTATCTCAAGGTGCAGATAAACAAAGTTGTAACCATTTTGAATGACTTATTTTAGGAGCAAACATCTTTCTGACGTCATCTGGTCTTATAAAGCTGGGTGACTTTGGCTGCTCAGTGAAGTTAAGAAACAACACTCATACAATGCCAGGAGAGGTCAACAGCACGTTAGGCACTGCAGGTACAAGCCTTCATCTATTACCAACCACAAGGTGGCACTGTTGCCCGCTGTGGTTCTAACTGGGTCAGCCTATATAGTAGATTTGTAGCATAGATTTATAATAAATGTATTTATTTATTTCCCCTTAATCTGTTAAGCATACATGGCCCCTGAGGTCATCACCAGAGCAAAAGGAGAAGGTCATGGACGTGCAGCAGATATTTGGAGCTTAGGCTGTGTGCTTATCGAAATGGTGACTGGAAAGGTAAACCGGTACTGTTTTTCTCATTTTGAATTGCTAATATTGTGTTGTATGTATTAAAGAAATGACTTAAAACACATATCATATTATACAATTAGTTTACTTGGCATTAAAAATACCTTAACTGAACTTGCAGAGGCCGTGGCATGAGTATGAGCACAACTTCCAGATCATGTACAAAGTGGGAATGGGCCACAAACCGCCAATCCCAGAGAAGCTCAGCACTGAGGGGAAAGACTTCCTCGGCCACTGTTTGGAGAGTGAACCCAAGCGACGCTGGACAGCCAGCATGCTATTAGACCACCCATTTGTTAAGGTAATTTTTGTACTAATTTCATTCACTAAGACCATGGGAAAAAAACTGAAATTGTAGATCATCCAGTTAGATTTGTCATGTTAATTTACAACAATTTAAGACACTGTGCTTGAACAATTTTTCAAGAAAGTAATACACAATGTCTCTCTTCTTTCCAGGTTTGTACGGATGAGGAGTAAAAGGAACTTTCTCTGTGGCTTTTAAGTTTACAAATGAAGCACTACTGTACATGCTGTTAGCAAAAGGACATGAACTCTGGAGGATTTATTGCTGAAAGCACATGGAGCTAAACTGAGGAACACAGAATCATTTCAACTGGACCTTAAGAACACTGGGTCCTGTCTTGTAGACTGTATATACTGTAAGAAGAGGAATGGCTTTAATTCTTGTACAAGCAAAATGTAAAGTTTAACTATTACCACAATTGTTATTTTCACTGGTGAACAGACCTAAAACAGAACTATGTATGTTTTTTCTTTTAATGGGGCGTGGGGTGGGTGGGGCTTAATTAATGGCACTTTTAAACTGTTTGTCCAAGGGAGCAGTTGACTAAGGGAGTGTAATTCTGTGGTTATAATCGCCACACAATGGAAGGAGTTTCTATGAATTGAATACCTTTCAATTATTCATATTAATTTATCACTTGTCCATTTTGGCAAGCTTGGGCATAGGGAAGGATTTCATTTTTTTTCTTTGCCTTTGCTGAGGAGTAAATGTCAAAATGTCCAAGCGTTGTACAAGTGTGGTGAAGAAGATAAGTATTTTCATGTGACTGGTGCATAGTGGATGAACAGGAGTAACTGGGCACACTTCCCTCTCTGCTGCTCGAGACAAACGGCCAAAAACAAACACATACCACTGGGTCTCTGCTGCTCTCAAAGTGTTTGCTATGTACAAACAATATTAATAAAACAATAATTTTTTAACGTTAATTCAAATGTCCTGAAATTGAATTTCATGTTTTTATTTACAAAAAGCACAAAGGGTTCAGGTACATGTAGTTTAAATTTTTCATGTAAAACAAATGAGTGTAAGTCTATCCATGTGAGACTTGTTGGTCCAAACACATACCTCTATCCTCAGAAGAAAATACTATACTTACAGAAGTATTTGTGCAAATTATACATTTATAAATGTTATAAGTTGTTATATGTTATAGTGTCAAAGTTTTGATAATCAGCTCGGGTTTAGTTTCTCATTTCTAAAACTAGTCTGAAAATCATGCAAAACGTATTTCCACTTGTCTTGGGGATACATTTTAATTAAATATCTTTCTAATAAAAAACACATTTTATGCATTCAAGAAATGGTGAGGGAGGACTTAAGCACATGTGGCAGCAGTTGTCCAGAATATTTTAATAATGAAATGGACAACTAAAAACACAGCATAACTGAAATGTACTAATGCATAATATCCAGTTTTGTGGTAAACCATTGTTGTATGTCCCTGTTGTTTCTGTTGTCGTTATAGTAGCCAATCTTCTGCCACAAGCTTAAACAAGCAGCCATCCATCCCTATTGCTGAGTGCTTTGTGGTGCTCTGAAGCAGGTCTGCACTTGCAGGACCAGGGCAGGGCTGCTGTACCATAGTGTTTTCATTTACATTTTCAAGAGACAGTGGTTGTGCAGGGCCTTTAGTTATTGTTTATAGAGACCTGCTTATTTCCATAACTGGAGCCTCGGTCAATCTCAGTCTGGCCAATCATCCAACGAGTCCCCATTGACACTGGAAAAGAGACGTTATTGTTAATCTATCAAGAAGAAGGAAAAAATACAATAAAACCACCTTTGTGATGTCTACGCTATAATGTTTAACACTACATGATGGTAACTATAGCAATGATAGAACATACTTTTAATGTGGAAACTTCATCATGCTTCATAAGCATATGCCCTTTCAGATAAGATCTTTGCCTGTTATTCTATTTCATGAGGTGAATTTATCACCAAACCCAGAGCCAGCCCACTGCTAAAGACATCCTCCCTAAACTTTCAAAGGGACTTACATTGGAGTGGTCAGATCTGCCGCTTTATTGATCAGAGAGGATTCAGTTAAACAAAGGGGAATCTCATATCAAGGTGTAGGCTTATGGAGGATACCAACCAGCGATGCAGCAGGCCACTGCAGTCGCTATGGTTAGAATTGAGCCAGAGCTAACCAGTTGTGCCAAAAGCAGGAACAGCAGAAAAACAAGAAGGCAGGACCAGAAAAGCCAGTTAATCAGAGACCAGAGCCGGCGTGGAGGGCTATTTACGGGCCCAGGGAACCGTCCCGTCTGGGCATAGTGCTCTTGAAAGCTGTCCTGTTCAACAACAAAACATAAATGTTGTTAACAAAGTGTGAGTCACAATCATTGATCAATTCCTTCTTCTTTGCCACAACACCTCACTTTTTCCTGGTAGAGTTTGTGTAGCCAAGCTGCACACTCTGCCTCTTCTTCTGGGACTGAGTCCAGAGGGATTCTTCTGCAAGATGCAAATAATGGACAGCTTTACATGGCAATGACACCAGAACAGCAAGATACTAGGGTCCATTGTCCTTTCCGTTGGTTTCCACACATTAATGTTGCCATTTTTGTTTCCGCATTTGTCTACCCAGTCAATAAAAACAGACTGAATTGTAATTACATTAAGCCCACTTTACCTCACATACATATCAGCATGGTATTTCTTCCCATTCAGGAGTCCAAGCAGAGTTGGAGTTTCATTATGTCTGAAATTTATTGTTGAATCATACACAGCAGCAGCTAAAAGAAACACCAAGTCAATACAATTTCTCTTCACATATGAAACAGTGATTATACTCACCATTTCCTCTGAGGTTCTGGGCCGTTACCCAGAATCCTTTGGTGCGAGGCAGGAGATGATACTTGAGTTTTGGAAGGCCTTTGCTCTCCGCCACCTGCATCGAGATCTCGTGCTTCTTTGGTGTAAAACGTGTCCCTTCACAATAAAGCAAAAACTGCACAAAGCAAAACATCAGTAACGATGATTTGCATTTAGAAAAGTGCACTTTTCTTCTTGTCTCCAAATGTTATTGCTTTGTTTCACAGTTTAACATTAAACATATCTAATGCCTGGCCAAGTTACAGGTCAGATCTGTGAAGAGGTGACCCGAATCAATTTTTTGGGGGAGAGTAATAAAACACTAGTAATGAATGAAATACAAGGCAGATGAGTTTAATGCCATACTGTTGAATATTCTGAGCACATAGCAAACAGCCCTACCAGAAAAGTTACAGTGTACACCTTTAAACTAATGTGTACATACCCAAAAGTTTTCAGGGTAATCGTGAAGGTTTTGGAGACTCTCTGCTACAGTTTTTCGGTCATCCTCCCACTTTCTCTTACAAAACACAATCTCCAGGAAGTACCACATCCACCCAATGATTGGCACATAAGCTAACTCCTTTTTGGCCAGCACTTTTGAACTCTGAAAAGATCAATCAATCAATGGGTTTAAAGAACTGCAATATATATATATATAAATCCAATGTGGTTCTTTATCTTACCCCCAAAACCCCAAATCGGTCACAGAAGGTCCAATCACACAGGAAGTCAATCTCAAAGTTGTGGTTGAGTACGACTATGGCGTTTTCCTTTCCAAAAAGAGGGTAACTCTCGGGGTCTGTGTAAAGTGTGCACTCTGTAGAAGACCACCACTCCAGCACTGCAACCATCTCTGAGAAATGACAATATGTTTATTCTATATTGTGTTTGTGAGATAAAGTACATTTGCTCTATAATATTGTGCAAGTAAACTTGAACAGAATGTTATTCCGAGATTTATGGATCCTTTTCTTGAAACTAAATGTATCACAAAGGCTTTTGTTTGATAATTGATTAATCATTAATGAAAATAGTCTCTCTTTTCTTCTCAAATGCAGTACTATAGTACTTACGACTCATAATGCAGTAGCCCAGTTTCACGTTTACTTTTCGGGCAAGTTGTTTACTGACCAGCCACAGAGGTAAAGTGCACAACTGTAGTAGATTCACAATGATGCCACTGACCATGAACACATAGGCGATCATTAGATGAAACACAAACTGAGATTTTAGCAGCTGCACAAGCCCCATCTATAAAGAAAACAAATAAAAAGCATGCAAATATTTAATTCTTCAAAGCAGAGATGCTGTAGTGTGTGGTACACTCTTTTTGCTCTGGTCTCTTTGACCAGAATCTGAAAGAGAACTATTCAACTGTCAAAAACAATGAAAGCACTTTACTCCCCACCATCATGTGTTCATTCAACACTTATTACACCACATAAGAAGTTAACTAACTCAAAGGATTAATTAGCTATGATTATTCCATCCCTCTATCATCTTCTGCTGATCCATGTCGCTGGGGGAAACGGTCTAAGCAGGGGCCCCACAGACTTCCCTCACCCCGATACTTCCTCCAGCTCCTCCGGGGGGATCTTGAAGCGTTCCCAGACCAGGCCAGAGACAAAGTCCCTCCAGCATGTCCTGGGTCCTTCCCGTGGCCTTTCCCTGGTGAAACATGCCTGGAACACCTTCCCCAGAAGGCGTCCAGGAGGCGGGCTTGTCTCCACGAGGAGGAGGAGCTACTCCTGTGTGACTCATCCTATCCATGGATGTATTGATCCTATCTCTACGGGAGTGCCCAGTAGTGCTGGGTAGATGACGCATCAAGGTGTGTGTGTGTTACACATGTCTGATACTGTGTTGACACAGTATTGACTGTGTGGGTGCACTCTTGTGCGTCATCTGGTGGTCTAAAAAGGCATACTGCTTCTTAAGCAGACAATTACTAAGTAGTTTAATAATGATATATCGTTTAGTAATTTTTATTTTCTATTTTTTTGGTAATCCTAATTACTGAAATACTAATTTGGCATCAGTCAATTTGCATAAAGCTAAACAGTACAAAATGCACAAGCAATTGTCCTGCCAATAATATAGCATTAAACATAGAGCTTTCTATTAGCCAATAGAAAACACACACACTTTCATTTCTTCTTATTATATGCATATTCATTAGGAGCGTTAAGCATAAAACACAGAGATGCTTGAACCAGACTGTACCCACATTCATTTCCTCTCCACAGGTTTGACCTGTAACTTGACCAGGCGTCTTATCTGCTCATGGATATAGATAGGTTATAGATAATTTCAACATTTCAAACAAAGTGAGTTCGAATCCTAACTCCAACGATGTATGTCCTCTCCCCTCTCTCATTCCCCATTTCACCCTGTCCTCTCCTGTTCAATAAAGTCTACAGGTCTTAGGGTTAGGTATATATATATATATATATATATATATATATATATATATATATATATATATATATATATATATATATTATATATATATATATATATATATATATATATATATATATATATATATATACATACATACACTACACTACATGTTCAAACTCGGAAGAACACGAGACTCACCTTTGCACACTTTTCTGGACTAAAATGATCCACACATGCAGTGATCGCCCTGAGCCAAAGCCAGTAAACCTCTGTACACGTGTTTTCTCCTCCTGACTTCAGGACCTGTGTGCGCTGTACAGAACCACACCCACAGCCGCGCCTTGAGGATGGAGCGCTTCCTTCTAGAGACGCGCGACCGTTTCACGATCGTCTATGTACAGCCATGTCAAACAGGCCAGCTGCGTTTAAGTCTAACCATTCCCAAATCACCTCCAAATGAATCTTGTTGCAGTCACAGCAATACTTTGAAGTAGAGCTACTTTAGAGTTGAGACATCTTTACATTGAGCTGCAAGCTACTGAAAAAAAATATGTTTAAGCTCACGTATTTCTCTGCAAAGTGAGTTTTCTGTCAACTATTTTGAATCTTTGGTATCTCTTTAATATGACTTTATTACTGTGCAAATATATTTTAATAGAGCCATGGTGCAAACAAATACAAATTCCATTCACTTAGCTATTGCATATTAGATAGTACAGGTGTGTGTTGATAGTGTCAACAACAGAATTCACTCAGTTCACTCAATTTCTGTAAAAGACTCCTTGTCTCACCACTAGAGGGCCACAAAGTTACACAGAAGCCCCAAGAACGTATTACACTTCCATAAGAAGACCGTGCTCCAGGCTCACTGAAAGGTACTGGTGACTTTTATAACGTTCCTATCACAAAAACTGCTATTTTATTCTTTTTTATTATTTTTTACTCAATCCATCTCAATGGGAGTACAAGCAGGTGAAGCCAAAAGGCCAAGTTACAGTTCAGATCTGAGGAGAGATGAGCCCCCAATCACAGTAAGAATACAAGCTATTGTTGAGCATGTATAACTAGGCTAAGTATAATGTGAAATAGTCCATGTCATACTGTGGAACATTCTAGGCAAAGTATTGGCCTAACATCTCAAAGACAAACAGATGAAGACCCTCCATCAGAAAATGTATAGTGCACCTATACAATTTCTATAGTTTTTTTTCTCCTGAATTTATTCTCTTTTGACAAATCTTGTAAAATATCTCCCAACTGCCACTTTACTCTTTACTTTACAAAAAGCACAAAGGGTTCAGATACATGTAGTTTAATTTTTTAATTGGGGGAATTTTCGGTCTCGTTACTCGAAAGTCTCGGCCACGTCGCTCGAAGGTCTCGGCCACGTCGCTCGAAAGTTTCGACCTGGTCGCTCGAACGTCACGACCTCGTTGCTCGAAAGTCTCGACCTCGTCGCTCGAAAGTCTCGGCCACGTCGCTCGAAAGTCTCGGCCACGTCGCTCGAAAGTCTCGGCCTCGTCGTTCGAAAGTCTCGTCCTCGTCCCTTGAAAGTCTCAGCCTCGTCTTGCTTTAGACACTCGAATGTCTCGGCCTCATCTCGTCCTCGTCTTGGTTTAGACACTTGAAAATCTCAGTCTCGACACTCGAAAGTCTCAACCTCATCACTCCAAAGTCTCAACCTCATCACTCCAAAGTCTCAACCTCATCACTCCAAAGTCTCAACCTCATCACTCCAAAGTCTCAACCTCATCACTCCAAAGTCTCAACCTCATCACTCCAAAGTCTCAACCTCATCACTCCAAAGTCTCAACCTCATCAATCCAAAGTCTCAACCTCATCACTCCAAAGTCTCAACCTCATCACTCCAAAGTCTCGGCCTCGACACTCCAAAGTCTCAACCTCATCACTCCAAAGTCTCAACCTCATCACTCCAAAGTCTCGGCCTCGACACTCCAAAGTCTCAACCTCATCACTCCAAAGTCTCGGCCTCATCACTCCAAAGTCTCAACCTCATCACTCCAAAGTCTCAACCTCATCACTCCAAAGTCTCAACCTCATCAATCCAAAGTCTCAACCTCATCACTCCAAAGTCTCAACCTCATCACTCCAAAGTCTCGGCCTCGACACTCCAAAGTCTCAACCTCATCACTCCAAAGTCTCAACCTCATCACTCCAAAGTCTCGGCCTCGACAC
>NW_027316500.1:13537342-13664842 GCF_026437365.1 Eucyclogobius newberryi | reverse complement strand
CCCCATTTCATTTTAGCTCTGACCGATGATCCAATGAAGAAAGACTCTACATCAGGACCTTATTACAGGCTTACAGAATATATACATGGTGTCAGATAAAATGTACTCCTCGTGGTGATGTTGTCACTTTTTCTGATTTGTACTTTTTTCCACTGTCCCATAGCTTCAGAAACAGTGAGCACACATGTCTCCCATGATCCAGTGATATGATATTACTGCATTTAATCTGATTCAGTGTCTAATTTGTGAAGCGTGCAGCAGCCATAATGCCCTTTGCCAAAACATGTGCGTAAATATAAGTCAATTCTTCCTCTGTAGAGTGACCATTTGAACTGATGCTGCTTAGACAGACTTATTGAAAACATTCAGCATGATTTGAAGGTGCAGTCTATAGAGGAGCTTTATTATTTTTTTACTTGGAGTAACTTTGATAAGCATCTCTCTCAACCTTGGCGGTTTACATGTCTGTAAAGGCTTTGTGGCTTTATGGAAAGAGCATTCATTCCTGAACTAAAATTTAACTTAAAAAAAAAAAGAAAAAGTTTGGATCACTGGGACATGTTTGTCTTTGTAAGATAATCAGAATCAGTTTTATTGCCGTTGTTAATGAATAAAAAACACTATATAGGAACTTCTTTGGCGATTACAGTGCTGGTGGTTTGAGCCCAGTTTAGACTTAGTTTTAGTCCTGGTTTAGTCCAGGTTTAGCTCCCAATTCTTCCCTAATTTTGATGTGGAGTTTGTGATCGCAAATGTACTGTAAGATCCTACCTCCAGCCGTGAGATGTAAGTAAAGGAACAGGTATAAGTGAATTGCCAAGGTTTTCTGGCTGAATGGCTGAAGCATTTACCCTTGAGCAAGAAGATTCCCTGTCCACAGCTTGGCATGGCGTAATGACTTATCCTGGCCAACAGAAACATCTTTACATCCTGCAACATCTTGGGTATGCTTTACGGTCTTATACAGTCCCTAATTGCCAGTTGTAAGAAAAAGCCCCCCCAGAGGCTGACCCTTACAGAAACACTAAGCCCCTATAATGAAAGCTGACGTGAGTTGGAACATGGAAAGTCCTTGTGGTGAGGTGCCCCACCAACATCTTTACATCCACAGACCTCATATCAACCGCGCTTTTCCACTCACGAGTCAGTCAAATGTAAATGACTACTTCAGGAGGGTAAGTAAGTACTCGGGGTCTGGGGTTTCAGAGCGACCAACAGCAAAGCAACTGTGATTAGTGCTAGAATTGTTGCTGAATTATTTCAAACGGTTAAATGTATATAACATCACTTTTGCACATTTGCCTATTTCTAACTTTTTCAATGTTCACACTAGTGGAGTTGTGGCAGTGGTGGGAGAAGTGCTCAAGTTTGTTACTGAAGTAAAAGTACACATACAGGGCACAAAAAGTATTGCATTAAAAATCTACTGAAGTACCTGTTAAGAAATTTACTTTTTGAGTACAAAAAGTATTTCACATAGATTTTGAGAACTATGTGTGAAATGTCATTTTTATTCATGTGTTTTTGTCCAATCCAGGTCTTTAACTCTGAATTAAATCCAACTTTCTTGTAGAAAGCACAGATGCTCTCAGATGGAGTTAAGCAAAAGTTAAAAAGTATGCACTACAAAGTTACTTGAGTAAAGTACTAGTAACGGTTACTCAAATAAGATACTTTTACTTGTGTACTTTGTTACTTTTCACCAGTGATGGGCGGTAATGCTAAATCTTGAAAAGGTTTGGGGTTTTTTAATGCATAGAATTTGGACTCTGCAGTGTGTTGAAATCAGTCTCCAGCCAAAACATGTCACATTAATGCAGATTTACAACAAGCTTATATGGATATACAGTGATAATTCATACTGTAGTAATGACCTCATGTGAACAGTTTAAATCATGGAACTTCTCACTGAATTTAAAGTAGACAAGATATGAAGACTTTGGATAATTCCACGGCTTTTGTCTATGCACTACTCTATACATCCATCCATCCATCCATATTCTGCCGCTTTATCCGGGGCCGGGTCGCGGGGGCAGCAGTCTGAGCAGGGACTCCCAGACTTCCTTCTCCCCAGACACTTCCTCTAACTCCTCCGGGGGGATCCCGAGGCGTTCCCAGGCCAGCCGAGAGACATAGTCTCTCCAGCGTGTCCTGGGTCTTCCCCGGGGCCTCTTCCCAGTGGGACATGCCTGAAACACCTCCCGAGGGAGGCGCCCAGGAGGCATCCGGAACAGATGCCCGAGCCACCTCAGCTGGCTCCTCTCGACGTGGAGGAGCAGCGGCTCTACTTCGAGCTCCTCACCTTATCTCTAAGGGAGCGCCCAGCCACACGGCGGAGGAAACTCATTTTGACCGCTTGTATCCGCGATCTTGTTCTTTCGGTCACTACCCAAGCTCATGACCATAGGTGAGGGTAGGAACGTAGACCGACCGGTAAAGAGAGAGCTTTGCCTTTCGGCTCAGCTCCCTCTTTACCACAACGGTCCGATGCAGCGACTGCATCACTGCAGCCGCTGCACCGATCCGCCTGTCGATCTCACGCTCCATCCTTCCCTCACTCGTGAACAAGACCCCGAGATACTTGAACTCCTCCACTTGGGGCAAGGACACCCCAACCACCTGGAGAGGGCAAGCCACCTTTTTCCGGTCGAGAACCATGGCCTCGGATTTGGAGGTGCTGATTCTCATCCCAGCCGCTTCACACTCGGCTGCAAACCGTCCCAGTGCATGTTGCAGGTCCGGGTTTGATGGAGCCATCAGGACAACATCGTCTGCAAACAGCAGAGATGAGATCCTGTGGTCCCCAAACCGGACACCCTCCGACCCCTGACTGCGCCTAGAAATTCTGTCCATAAAAATTATGAACAGAACCGGTGACAAAGGGCAGCCCTGGCGGAGTCCAACATGCACTGGGAACAGGTCTGACTTACTGCCGGCAATGCGACCACAACTCCGAGCAGCCGCATCAACAATGGAGGCGGAGAACATGGTCCACTCGGACTCAATGTCCCCAACCTCCCCCAGGACATGGGAAGAAGCTCTCCCGGAGGTGCGAGTTGAATACCCTACTGACAGAGGGCTCCACTAGACGTTCCCAACAGACCCTCACAATGCGCTTGGGTCTGCCAAGTCTGTCCGGCTTCCTCCTCCGCCAGCGGATCCAACTCACCACCAGGTGGTGATCGGTTGACAACTCTGCCCCTCTCTTCACCCGAGTGTCCAAGACACGCGGCCGGAGGTCAGATGACACGACAACAAAGTCGATCATTGACCTCCGGCCTAGGGTGTCCTGGTGCCACGTGCACTGATGGACACCCTTGTGCTTGAACATGGTGTTTGTTATGGACAATCCGTGGCTAGCACAGAAGTCCAATAACTGAACACCGCTCGGGTTCAGATCGGGGAAGCCGTTCTTCCCGATCACCCCTCTCCAGGTGTCACTGTCATTGCCCACGTGGGCGTTGAAGTCCCCCAGTAGAACAACGGAGTCCCCGGTCGGTGCACTGTCCAGTACCCCTCCCAAGGACTCCAAGAAGGCCGGGTACTCTGCACTGCTGTTCGGCCCGTAGGCCACCACAACAGTGAGAGACCTGTCCCCCACCCGAAGGCGGAGGGACGCGACCCACTCGTTCACCGGGGTAAACTCCAACACGTGGCGGCTGAGCTGAGGGGCAAGCCCACACCAGCCCGCCGCCTCTCCCCGCGGGCAACACCAGAGAAGTGGAGCGTCCAGCCCCTCTCGAGGAGATGGGTTCCAGAGCCCAAACTGTGCGTGGAGGTGAGGCCGACTATATCTAGTCGGTATCGCTCAACCTCCCGCACAAGCTCAGGCTCTTTCCCCCCCAGCGAGGTGACATTCCATGTCCCCAGAGTTAGTCTCTGTGTCTGGAGATCTGGTCGCCGAGGCCCCTGCCGTCGACTGCCGCCCAGATCTCTCTGCACCGGCCCCTTATGGATCCTCCTGCGGGTGGTGGGCCCACGGGAGGGCGGCCCCACGTCGCTCTTTCGGGCTGTGCCCGGCCGGGCCCCGTGGGGTAAGACCCGGCCACCAGGCGCTCGCCATGGAGCACCCATCCCAGGCCTGGCTCCAGGATGGGGCCCCGGTGACGGCGATCCGGGCGACGTAAACAGCCTTGTTCGTGTCGTCGTCATAAGAGGCTTCTGAACCGATCTTTGTCTGACCCGTCACCTAGGACCTGTTTGCCTTGGGAGACCCTACCAGGGGCATGAAGCCCCCGACAACATAGCTCCCGGGATCATTCGGGCACTCAAACCCCTCCACCACGTTAAGGTGTCGGTTCAAGGAGAGGCTACTCTATACTACTCTATACAAATCTTTGTAATTAAAAATGCCAAACGTCCCACACAATAATCGTGCATTTAGCATCTTGTCTAAGGCACCTTTTTGTTATTTATATATTGTGATAATGCCTTTAATGCACTTTTAATCAGTGTGGATGAATTTAATGTGGTTTTGCTATATTTGCAGAAATGAGCTGCTGCAACAAAATCATTTCCTGCAAAGTATTAATAAAGTGGTAATAAAGTATATCTCTCTATCCATCTATCTATGAACCAGTCGTTTATTGATGTGTCACACAAAGAAAACACCTTACTATTGTACCATTTCTCATTCTTCTCAAACTCCTGGGCACAAGTGAAATCTGGGTTAATGCCTGAGCAGTCCTGGCACTTCTGTTTTTGGGAGCAGTGAGTGTGCACCCCTCGCGGCTGGCACCAACATGGACCCAGGATATTTTCCCAATGACCGCACCAACATGCCCAGAAATGAATGACTTACTTTATTTCAGAGGACAGATCCACTCTGCTGCGAACACGCTGGTGGACATGTGGTAATTTTCTAATGGGTTTGTATATTTAGGTCCTCAGAACATTATGACTTTTAACATACAATAGTTTAGTATTAATCGGTATATAAGTATTTATTTATAAGAGCATGTTTTTTACTTTATCTGAATTATTCATTTACTTGACTCGAGAAAAAGGGTAACAATAGGATGTGGATTGGTATTAGTTTTCTCACACACTCAGTTTGTACAATACTGGGATTAATAGTAGCAGTAACCTTCCTTACCTTCTGAAGCACTTACTTTTTGCTGAATATTTGTACTTTTACTTGTTTAATAATAATTTACCCTTATTTAAAGCCAAAGTACCTGATTTTCAAACTGTGAACGGAGGAAATAGGTATTTAGATCTATATAACTTGTTAGTATTAACACGCATGAATGGTTTGGACACTAGCACAGCTTTAGAACAGCTTTTTTAGACAACAAAAAGTGAATCAGGCCTTACTTTACACAGCTCTCATCCCAAAGTGTCATATCTAGTGTTTTATAATAATCTGAAGACAGCATTTAGCAGTCTGACTATTCTTCTGCTTTTACAATACTTTACTAATGTAAAGGTTCATTTAGCTTTAAGTGAACATGTCTGTCTTTAAACCAAACAGTTAATAGTGCACTGTGTAACTTTTCTGACGGAGCCACCAGTTTGTCACAGTGGAGATGTTTTTGCTGTGCTCACGGTATGAATGAGGATTCTTACTGTATTTTTGAGCAATAAAAGTAATTTTACACTTTAATGAAGAGTAAAGCCATATCATGGAGCATTTCAGGCAAAGCAATAACATCTCCACAGCGACGAGCAGGCAGAAGACCCCACAAAAGAAATGTCATATTGCACCTTTGGTTTCCAGTCAGTCTGGACTCACATATCCTCATACATGTGTATGTCCTCACTCAAGAGAGGATGGTTTGATAAATGTGAAGTGGAGAAAGAACGTCAGTGGAATATTGCGTAAAGAAGTGGAACATCAGCACCTTACCTTCCACCCTCCTGTTTAAATAAGAGGGTTTCCTGTCCGCTCTCAGCTTTCTCTTGTCCTTTTCTCTGCTGCAGCAAAATCTGACAAAGTACTGCTAATTTGCCTGCCTTTTTAATTATTAAAAACCATGGCAAAGTTTTAGTGAAATCATTGGGTGAGGAAAGTTTGTGTCTAAAATAGTTACACTTTATTTGCTCCAAACCCATTTCAAAAACCTGTCGTTTGCAGTTTTGTTCTCAACTAATCTGTCATTTATTGGACAAGTATGAACTAATCCTACTCTTCTCAGATTGTCAAACACTTAAACACAAAACTAACTACTTTTAAATCATTTGCTGCCCAATAAATCTTAACTTCAGCAGAAAGAGGTGATTTACTGTGTCACACGTTGACATCTTTTGGCAGGACGCTCTGAACCACCTTGGATCAGGACCATGTCTGAGTGCCAGACCCATAGTCTTCAGTGAGTGCCACATGGACCTGTCCCAAAGCCTCAACCCAAATATCTCTGCCACAGAACTGCACCAGAGGGGTTGACTTCCATTTTCCCTAATAAGCGCATTTCTTTCCTGGCCGCAATAAGACTTATTTAACCCATTCATGTGATG
This sequence comes from Eucyclogobius newberryi, assembly GCF_026437365.1. Taxonomy (NCBI): domain Eukaryota; kingdom Metazoa; phylum Chordata; class Actinopteri; order Gobiiformes; family Gobiidae; genus Eucyclogobius; species Eucyclogobius newberryi. The sequence continues at coordinate 13,658,386 of NW_027316500.1, read as the reverse complement.
GTCGATCCCTGACTACATGACTACACGATCATGGTTAGGTAAAAAATGCATGAAATGAATTAACATACCATGAAATAAAATGTCTTTCTGCATTTGACATGGCTGCATGCGCATGCGAAGGAATTGACTTTGGATATGCAAAGTCAGTAAACTTAAATAATAATAGAATAGCTCAGAAAACAGAGTAAAAACTGGATATTCTTTTTTAATGTTACTTTGTGTAAAGGCACAATGCTGCTGTACAGACTGAACCACAGTGATAACTCTTGATCATATACATTTTCAGTACACTGTTGCTTGTTTGTATAAAATCTATTTCTAAGAACACAATATAAAAAACATTTTTGTGCAATGCAAAACTAAAAAAAAAAAAAAAAAACAGACAAAAAAGTAAAACAAGAATATGGCCATAGTGATGTAGATAACTGGTTCAACGCTACACACATTTGGGGACTTTCAACTGGATTTCCTTCAACACTGTCCAGATTCATGACCCACAGAGTAAATCACACATAGCGATGCATGAGACAGTCACATCTGCACTGAGAAACAAACACATGACCTAAAGCCCGAAGAACTCACAATAAACAAGTGTAAAGTATCCCACCCGACACGAGGAATGGCCCTTGATATTAATGATACTGAAAAAACAAATAGACAGAAGCAAAGGAGACAATGTGCTGTTATCATATTATAGATTCTATGGGCAGTGTTTTTGATGAACTGGTTATTTTTGTAACTGCTGGTGCTGAAAACATAATTCAAATGGAGTTATTTCTGCTTTTTCTGCTTCGGCCTTCATGTTGACTGAGCCTCATTTTTTCAATCACGCACCAAACACATGATGACAAAATGGGTGTAACTCTGTGTACGCACATGACTAAACAACTTGGCAGCTCTTATTTGAAATGATCAAGCTTTGTATGTAACATTGGACCAGCGGCTCTAGTATGATATAAGAAAGCTTTGTTACTGTTTGCGATTACATGTGAAGCTGCGGTTCACATCTGATTCAAACACAGACCTGAATGAGGAAATCTAATGCCTGCAAGTCTAAGGACTGCGCACAAATGACCCACACATCTTACGGCTTTATATACTTTTGTGGTTTGTGATATTGCTTTATATTTGTCAGTGTAAAGAAATAAATTAATATGTACAAACTGTATCAAAACTGCAAACAAACAAGACAAACAGGCAGAGCAATAATAATTTACAAAAGGAATTATAATACAGACCTAGTATAAACATCTTTGTCTTTTGGCTGCGCTGGCTTCAATACACTCATTAAATTTCATACAACCACTTTCAGAAAAAGGAGAAATGTCGGACAAAATAACGCTTGCAATATAGACAAAACTATAGTGGTTGTACAGTGAATGCTTGAAAGGACATTTTACGAAAAGGTATATGTGATGTTATGGAGGCATTGTTCATTCCCTGTAGTTCTTTCCCAGTCTTTGAAATGTAAAACAAACTTGTATGCATTAAGGCAAAAAACATTCAAGTCTCTTTAAGCTGATAAAGACCACTGACTTATACTTCACACGTATCGAAATTCAGTCTCTCTCTTCTTGCGATTTCCTGTCCGCCTCCATTCAGTTATCTGTGGAAAGATTGAGAAAATAATACCCTCCATTACTGTCAAACTCAAATTAGGACACTAAGTACAAGTCACACAGAGAGCCCAAGTGCCAAAAAGTGAGCAACAACAACAACAACAACGTGTGCGCAGTCTGTGTCAAAAGCGTAGCTGTGATTGGCTTATTTTTCCACCGCTTAGTGCCGTGGCGGAGATCTTAAGGCTTTTCACAATGCAAAGTCAAAAGAAAAAAAGGGGTGAGCTGACAGGCAAAAACATAGCGTGACTCCTTTGTCGTGCTTCAGCCAAAAACACAACACATTAGCGGCTCTGTCATTATTACCTTCTGAACACTGTTGGAAACTCCGGCTTATCTGAGTAAAAAGACGAGCACAGTTCAAAGACTTTGCCCACACAATAGACACATGTGGGGCTTATGAGGTTGACAAATGGAAATGACTGGTGTGCAGTGTTGTTACTTGGACTTGGTTTTACACAGGATGCCCTTCCAGACACCAGCTCTAACGTTACATTTCATACATAACCCACAGACTCATCTATTGCATGGATTGGATGGACGACTGTGGGAGGAATGTCATTTAATTCGGCTCTTTCTGACTTTGAACATCAAACAACTGAACTGTGTTAAATAATTTAAAGGTGCACTATGTCACTTTTCTGCTGTAGAGAGACAAACCGGTTTACAGAAAGAATGCATGTTTTTCAAAGCATTTTGGGGCAATAAAAACACATGTACTAGGAAAAAAAAGCTAGGTTGAGAAGGTAAATGCCAGGAATTTTGTAATTAAAGTAATAAAATCTCCACGGAGAAAAGGACATGGAGAACCCCCCAACCAGCAAAGTTACATAGGGCACCTTTAACTAGACCTCAAAGACCTCAAACAATAATCCATTTTTATGTATAATATTGTAAAAAAAAAAAAAACACTTAAGTAGCTAGTTAGTTTGTTAGTGTCTATAATGAAAGATAGAAGTTACTCATACTAAAAACATAACTACACAACTACAAAGAAAAAGAACTCACAATAATAATATTGAGCCCTAAAAATGTAAATTTGATTGTGTCATCTCTCAGTATTTTGATGAATGTCTATGTAATTATTGTGTTTAACAGCAGAGCTTATTTTCAAATGGCATATTAATAATAACAGACGTAAAACACTCACCTCTGCACTCATACTTGAGGTCGGAGAAGAAAACCAGCTCTTGAGAGAAGACAAACAGTCCTAACCTCCCTCCGGCAAAAGTCTTATCATACACTGGTCCTGAGTCAGCCATGATCTGTTTTCCCTCATAAACTACAACCCTAGAAACACAAGATATTTAACTTTATTACACTGTTTATCGAAGCACGGTTTATTGCCAAATTAACCACAGATATGAGCAAACATTTCCACCTGATGAACCCAGTCTTTGGTCGGTGGATGAGATGCCACCTGTAAGCTGTGTAATCCTTCCAGCCCATGTTTTTGGGGTCGTGCCACAAAGTCCGCACCTGGAGGAAATTGTAAGCATTGTTTAAAAATGATTTGGACATCTTTAAAAACAGTCTTTTTGTAGAATAGGGCGGCATGATTTGGGAGGGGGGGGGGAATATTGTGATTTTCTTTGTTTTAAAAAAGACTGACATAGGAGTGTATTTCAAAATATGTTTGTACAGAGCTAAACTTCAGGGTTAGCCGTTTTTATGCAGAATCAGACAATATATTTAGTTGTTTGTGGAAGAAATTATGGGGCTTCAAAATTTACAGCCATTTGTGATTTGCTATTTGTGTCCAATCAAATTGCAATTTCAATCTCATAGCAATTAATTTTGCAGCCCTAATGGATTTTTAAATAATTTAAGCAAAATTGAAGGTAGTTTATGTGTGCAGGGATTTGAAAGCTACTTTTGAGCATCAACCCACAACTGACAAGCTCTGTTTCCCAAAATGTAAGTCTCACCTGTCCGGCAGTGTTGCCTGTGTGCCACAAAGCGTTCCTGAGGTTCTCCCCTGTGCCCGTGGTGGAGTTGACAACTTTGAGTGAAACCCCTGAGATGCCAAATGCCTTGGAGGGCTTGTCCTCCCAGTACGTCTGCGTGATCTGCTTCCACATCACCACGTAAAAGCGCCCACTGGACTGGTACCCGAACACAAACCCTGCATAGTCGTCATCTCTGTCTGTGTTAACGTACATGGTGCCACTGAAGTCCACAGCATTGAACTCGTCAAAACCTGCAGACACCGCACATAGAATTTCATATTTTAATAAAGGAAACGTATTGTAACTAAGTGTGGCTGTGTGACAAAATAAATATCATACATGGACTAGACTAAACTTATCAGTGCCCTGTTCAGCACTTTGGTCAGCGGCGGCTGTTTCTAAATGTGCCAAGACTAATCCATTGCTTGATGTTGGTTTAACACAGGATAAAAACCAAGACAAATACATAAAATAACTTTAAATCACCACAAATCTTAATACTAAAGCCATGACCAAATCAAAGTCTGCATCAGGGCTAAACTGAGATAAAACCAGGACCAAACCAGGACAGGATAACCAGGTCTTAAAAGTCATACGCTGTATCTAACCATCCAACCATGTAAAAACAAATCTGAAAAGAAAGTTAAAATGTCTGGTCTGTATCAGCATTGGTTTACCCTTCAAATTGAATAATTACAATTGTAAAAGACTCCCCCGTATCACCAGACTAATCTGTTGCACCACTAATGGATTCCCCTTTACCACAGTTCAAGAACCTGCCCCTTAATCTGTTTCTTTCTCTTACCGACTGCGAGGCCTGGGTCAGAGTTGGCCGTTTGAACCAGCTCTTTGCCCTGGTGCCGGACCACCCAGTTGGGGTCAATCTGAGTGGTGCCTTTAGGATCCAGGTGAACCATCTGGAACTTTCTGAAATCTGTGATACTGATGGCATTATTTTCAGGGCACACATCGAGGATATCAGGGATGCTGTCGTTGTCAAAGTCATCTTTACAGGCGTCTCCTCTTCCATCAGCTGTGGAAACAACCGTGCAGGATTTACACTTTGTAGCATGTTCACACACAACAAGCCAGAAGTGTCAAGCAAAGAAATGCATTGGACAAACATCTTTTTTATAATAAATAAAATAGCTATGTTAATAAATCCAATTGCTAGGTTATACCAAAAGCAGTGATAGTCCTATAATTTTAATTTTGCCTCAGTAAACGTATCACACAATAATGCAAATGCAAATGCCATATCATTGGGATTAAAGGGACTAAACCCAGAACTAAGACCAAGACTAAACCATGACTAGAACAGAGCCAAAACCAAGTCTGAATCAGCATTAAATTGGTCTCAAACCAGGGCCAAACCAGGACAAGAAGAATAACAGTTCTTACACCAGATGCCCTCCCTGTCACTACCAGCCTTATACATTGAATTGAGTAGACAGTGTCGGTGAAATGTCTTGAGAGAACAACACATGTTTTCAATGAGGTTTAAATTAACTAGTACAGTCTCCAGACATTTCAATTGACTGGAAATCTTAGAGGAGACTTGTGAAAGTGTCATGGTTCTCCCAGTGCAGTCACGCTTAATGAGCGCTTTCAAGTTTATATCACAAATGAGTGGAAAAAATGGCAATCCATCCCAGAAAACAGGCTTCAATGTGTTTTTTCCACATTCTCAAATGCAGTACATACATTTACTAGTACTTGGTGCTATATGAACTCTATTATAGATGTAATATATGCAACTACAACTGAGTAGCAATTGCACAATGGCGTTATTTGACAAATAAACACTCCAGTTGTAAAGTTGTGACTTACCAGAGACACTCGTTTCCAGCTTGCTTCCAATTACAAACAGTTGAACAAACTCAAAGTAATTCTCAAGGTAATTTGAGCATATTAAATCCAGAGCAAGGCTTCAAAGAGACTTCACAGCATCCGTCAAGTCAAGCACAGTGTCGTCATCCTTTACTACTTCCTTCCTAACTGCCTCTATTCCCACTTCAGCTCGCACAGCAGGGCCGAATAACAAACATTAGGGTTACAGCATAAAACTCCATCTAAAATGCACCAAATATCATTTTCAAAACTGATGTAGTGCATTGAGTCAAAGCTGCCAAATGTTTCTCTACAATAAACAAATCAATCAAAGTTACAGGTAAAAAAGAATAGGTTCTAAAACAAAAGCTAAATTATGTTGCTGTATTATTCTAATTAGAAAGAGTTTGACATGTTTTAAGGTTAAGTGCTGTGTAAATGTAAAAGAAACAGAGGAGAAAACATAACTAACAAATAAAACAAAAAGGCAATAACTGTTAATAAAGCAAATGTGACTATTTCCACTTTACAGCAATGTTCTTTAGCTACAAATACACGAACATTAGCGAACGCAAACAGAGCCTCACCGTCGGAGTCGAGCTGGTCTGGGTTTGGAGTGAGTCTGCAGTTGTCCTTCTCGTCAGGGACACCATCGTTATCGTCGTCATAGTCACAAGCGTCTCCTTTCCCGTCCTTATCGTGGTCCGCCTGGTTTGCGTTTGGCACATACGGGCAGTTGTCCAAGTTATTCTGGTGTCCGTCTTCGTCTATGTCGTGGTTATTGTCACACTGATCTCCAACCAGGTCGTTGTCTACATCGGTCTGTGGAAATATATTAATAACGTAACATATTAATAGTTGTGCGTGTTTTATTTTCAGTCTTTAGGTGTCTGATTTGGTACCTGGTCCGGGTTGTGAAGCATTGGGCAGTTGTCACATTGATCACCAACTCCATCCATGTCTGTATCCTTTTGGTCAGTGTTGTAGACGTAGGGGCAGTTATCATTTTCATTTAGAATTTCTATTAAAAAAAAAAAAAAAATTAAAATGGGTTGAATCATTCTACTACGTGGACTTTAATTCTAGTATTTTGGGAACAACTGGGTGAAGTACATATCAAAGTTGTTATCCTCGTATTGGTCGATCCCTATTTTCAATTTGATTTTACTTTTACATAAAAATAGCTATCAATATGAATCTCATAGTCATAAACAAGATGGGGCAACTAACACAAAAAGCTAGATTTATTTTTAACTGAAAAGACAATTCCGAGATACAAAAAACACAATCATTATTTATAACATCACTAATGCTAATGTTCTAACTACTACATGAGCTTAGTACAATGATTAGTCTGTAACACTGGACCTAATATTGGTATAAAAAGGATAAAAGAGCTCTGACCGTCTTACCATCACCATCAATGTCCACTGCACAGGCGTCTCCTTCTCCATTGTTGTCTGTGTCGATCTGATCAGGATTGTGCTCGTAAGGGCAGTTATCACATCTGTCACCAACATCGTCCTTATCGAAGTCAAACTGACGAGGGTTGAAATGAAGAGGGCAGTTGTCCTGTTGCCGAAAACAAGAGAAAGTGATGTAATTAATAAGCAGTTACAAAGGGAAAAAACATGTTCTCTATGTCATGCCAAGTGTCAAGACTTACTCTCTCATCCAAAATCCCATCATTATCATCGTCTTTGTCACAAGCGTCTCCCTGACCGTCTTTGTCGAAGTCTTCTTGTCCTGAGTTGGGCAGGCTGGGGCAGTTGTCCTACAAATAAAAGGGTGGATTTCAGGGGCGTCAAACATGCAGCCCGCGGCCCCCCAGATGTTTTAGTCCGACCCACCGAACCTTACACTTAGTGCATCCCACGCATTGGACGTTGGACTTTTTCTGTATTTAATACATTCTGTCCACTATTTTATAAAAAGGAGCTCTCATGCTGCTTAATATGCTGTACATAAAAATAAAGCTTTAACTCTCTTATTTCCAGTCAAATCAATAATTCTGGGAAGCATCAGGGTCAGTTTGTACTACTTTTATATCGATTTCACCTGGATATTTTCGCTTTATTAGTGAATTTACCTTCAGTTTTTAAAAAATAATTGTCAAAACCCAAGTCATATTCCTGTTTCTGCTGCTGATGCATTAATATGGACTCAGTCTTTCAAATGCTACAAATTTGTGCAACAGTGTCCACATTTACTACTTTACTTTACTTTAATTATTACTTTATTATTACAGCTTTATTATATAGCTATTTAGTTCAACCTCTGAGTGAGGGGGAGTGGCTCTCATTATACAAATGATTCATAAAGCAAAGATTCAAAATGTAAATTGCTGGTCACAACTCATAACAAAACTTGTTTGAATTTTGCCAAAGAGGTTTTTATTATTTTTTATTGTTTTTGTTTTAAATTTGTAATTTCGATATCTTATTATAAATAGATGTATGTATACTTACCTTTGTTCAACTTCATTAACTGTATGAAACCACATAATATTCTGTACATATTGCTGTTTCTGTGGATGTCAATGTCGGAGGAAATGACCTGAGTCAAACTAACTGTAGTTACATAATGTTTGTGCAACAGTTCTGATCATTATAACTGCAGCTATGGGTTTTTATCATTTAAGTCTGAGTAACGCTGGTTGAAAAATATTATTACTTAAATAGAAGTACAAAATATTGACCCATGATGTTATCATGATCACTCAAGAGTAACTTGAGTACTTGAGTACTTTTACTGAGTAAAAGTTAATATCTGATTCAAGAGTAAAGTAAGAGTAGAGAAAACATGAAATAATATACAGATTCAGCTATTTCAAAAGAATAAACACAAAAAATACCACAACAAATCATATCTGAAGGTAAGATGTAAGAAGCACAAATGAAACACAACTGTTCAAATAATTTAATATTACCACCATAAAGCTTTTGCCACCTTTAGACTTACTCACAGTGGGAAGAGTCACCAAACGTTTTATTCAAATTAGAGTACCATTACTTCAAATACAATATTACTCAATTAAAAATATGATGTCAAAAATCAACAATTTCTTCAGAAAGTGATTAAAGTAAATGTAATTTAGTAAATGTGTACTCCAACCTGTGCTTAACACCTGCTCAGACTAATGGTCTTACCTTGTTGCAGTGGTATGTGGCGTTGGCAGCACACACCAGATTCTGGTTTGGCCATCCGTCCAAATCTGAGTCTTCTCCGCAGATGAAGCCGTCTCCAGCGTACCCGGTCTTACACTCACATTTGTACATGGGATCGCTGAAGTGGCTGATGTAAAGGCATTCAGCAGATCTGTGACAGTTGTGAGTTTTATCTTTGCATGGATTCTCTGGCTCACACACCTACAAATAATAGAAACAATTGCACTTTTAAGTTCATTTACCATCTTTAAACTACAGAGACTAAACTCTATTGTTCAAAACCTAGTTCATGAGGAAGAGTTTTGGCATTAGCCGTGTATGGGAACGTTTTATTTTATGAAATCCCACATAATAGATTAGAGTCCCATTATGGCACACTGGTGCCCTTTTTAGTGAAGCGATGGTATCCACAGCTGCCACTCATCACCACACAATGAACTGAAGTCTGCATGAGCTCATAGAAGTGACAGAGAGAACTGTGCTTTGATGAGATCTGTGAAATTGAGGACTTTAACACAAGCAGAGTGTAGTCCTGGAAGAATAACTATAACTGGGCTAAGTAAGCAGCAGTGCAGGCGAACTAGTGAAAGGATGGTCCACGAGTGAAATTATCAATAAAGTAATAAGTGGCACCGCTAGGAATACTGGGCACAGTGAAAAGAAAACTACTGGGCCCCACACAAACATTTATCTAAATAATGTTCTTCACTGATTTATCTGTGTAGCACACAATGTAAAACATTTCTAAACTAGTAATTTGTGATTTTATGTATTTTTGTTATCTGACATAAGTTATTTTACCCTGACAGGTGTTGCCTTTAAAGCAAGTATGTTGACATTATCTTTTGAATTTGTTAAATGTTGGACCAGGTTTGTCTTGGGAGCCCCAGTCCCTAAAGTCCCACTCTCAGCTCCGCCCCTGCTGCAGCTGCACATATTATGAGCCTTCAATCTGACTGGACTGTGCAAGATAAAACACTACAGGCTGCATAAACTCAGCAGTCAGGAGAATGTCAGAACTTTTGTTTTATGTTGCTTTGATAAATCTGATATGTCACCACAAATATGAGGCTGTGTTTTGTAAAATAAAGACTAGCCAGGAGCTCTATGGGTGTTGAAAGTGTTCTCCAGAGCCATGATCTGTCTATGGGTATGTTTAACCTGTGCTTCTCCAACTCTCTTAAGAGAGAGGGCAAGCGCACTGGGCGTGACAGAATTCAACACCTCATCTTCCTCATCACCAGCTCATGGACTCATGGACAGAGTGGAGCAAACCATTATGGAGGAGGGTGTGATTGAAACCCATGAAAGTAACATATTCAATTTGACAGAAATAAAATAACTTTTCCCAATAACTTTTAATTTACATGATCATATTCCTTTTTGTTCCATGGTGCATACTCTACTGTGTAGTTGAAGTGATATCAAAGAGTTTTGTGGTCAAAGATTTATTACTTCTAAAACCCTCCCAAAACCTTTGCTTAGAGTCTTTAACAGAAGTGATGATGTGCACGGACATCCATCTTGTCTCTGATCTTTTAATAAATACCAATGTGCAACATGTGTTCAATGTGAATTGTCCAACTCCTTGCTGATATTGGGTCAAGGTAAAGGCAAAATATAAACATATGGCAACCTTCTGCCTCCTGTCAGTTGCTAGTATCCAAATAAGGTCTATCAATCAATGTTAATACTGTTGCAATCATTCATAAAGCTAAATCTGCTATACAAAAATTCAGTTTAGAGCACTTACTGACATGTGACAGAAGATAAATGTGTCTTTCTTTAAAAGCAGTTTTGATCAATGAGTACATTCATCTTGAATATACCTGTTTGTTCTTCTTGGCATCCTCTACGCCCATACCAAACGGCTGCGTGCCTTTGAAGCGTGCTGGACAGGGCAGGCAGTGGAATCCTGGGTCAGTGTTAACACAGCGCTGGGACCCACCCAGTTTATAACAAACATCTGAAACCATGGCACACTGCAAAACATGGAGGAAAACACAAATGTCACCCCTTATGTAACAAAAGTTAAAGGAGACATGCCATGCTTTTTTCATGTATAGGTTGCCTCAATGTCTAACCAAAGCGACCAACAATCAAATTAAAATAGATCAAATTTTAACCTCATCGATATCTTCACAGTGGGTACCATTTCCACGGTAACCAGCAGGACATGGGCCGCAGTCCCAGGATCCATCCGGGGAGCTGTTACAGTCCACTCCAGCAAAGCACGGGTTAGACAGACACCCATCTGCACCAAGAAATATTCATTCATACATTTTTGTATTCAAAGCACTTCACAGCCATGAGGTATTTGTAAAACATTGCACTCACTAATAGGACAATCTTTCTTGTTGCAGCTATCACTGTCATGTTCCTGTCCGATACACTTATTCCCTCCAAATTGAGGCTCAGGGCTGTTGCATTCTCGTGTCCGGCTTTTGATCCCACCTCCGCACGTTGCTGAACATGTTGCCCACGGCGACCAAGGACCCCAGCCACCATCAACTAAAAAAAGAATGGTCAATTAAACTATATGCACCTTTGTACCACTTACATTATCACTGTCTGGATGAGTAGCGCAACATATTCACTTTGGGAACTTTTGTCCAGTTGACAGAATTCAATTTTCTTTTGCTATTGTTTATGCGTGCCCCTGGATTTCCTTGGGGATCAATAAAGTATTTAGCTAATCCAATTTGAGCAACAAAAACAAACATGATCTCTTTGCAGTGACAGTGAACTGCTCTGGTCTGGGTCAAGAATTTCTAAAACACAAAAAGGAGGTCATCCCAAAAACACATGGGAATGCGGCTTGAGGCACGAGCACGTCTGGGTTTTCAGTTGAATGCTGGGGATTTCTGGTGTTTCCGTGTGGGCTGAAATACTTACTGGGACATGGTTTAGCAGTGCAGCGCTGGGTCTCTCGGCCGCTGCCCTCACAGTCCTTGCCCCCCAGCTGTGGGACGGGGGCATTGCAGTGGCGAATCCTAGTGATTTGTCCCTCTCCGCACGTTACAGAGCAAGACGACCAAGGTGACCACAAGCTCCAGCCTCCATCCTGTCGTACTGAACAAGAAAGTGCAGCGACATTTCAAACCCAGGAATGTATTGTCATGACAAGGGGAATCCCAAAAAATGGCAGAAATCAGTACTTCTAAACATTGTGTAATTCCTGGCTCAATTTCAAGGACTTTCACTGATCCATAATGAATGCCATTTTTGTAGTCAGTGGTTGGGTTTCAAACAATACAATTGGCCACCACAAACAGACTTTAGGCTAATCAACGTATCAAATGTCTAACAAAAGCATGGCATCCATCAAAATCTTACCCACACTTTGTAATAAACAACAAACAATTTCAACAATACTAATTTGTTATGGCATGGCTTTCTCGTCCCATGACCTTCTTTTATATGGCTTTTATTAACTTGGAGCCAAACTCAGATGGACTAATTTGAACAGATTCATGCAACGTCATCTCCAATACATCTGCTGCAATCCCCAGTGTCGCCGTGTTTGTCTTCACTTACTACGACATAGTGAAGCAGTTAGCGCAAAAGCTGTCAAACGTCTTACCGCGACTGTCACATTTGCCCAAACTGCATTTCCGGGTCTGGATTGAGGCTCCGGGACAAGGGTTACTGGTGGCGTCACATGACCGGCCTCTCTGCTGAGTTCCCGTCCCACAAGTCACTGTGCACTCTGTCCACTCCGACCACAGCGACCATCCGTCCTCACCGTCTGAGGCTGCCGCAGCACAAACAAACACAAATATATTCAAGCAATTCACATTGTTTTTCTTTAATGGACCAAAACAACCTAAAATTAGTTTGACATAGGTTTAAATCAAAGGATACGGTATGGATAAGCAAAAAGTAATTTATGAAGACAGAAAAGATCTATATAAAGTGCATACCTAAAGTAAAAAGTAAAATGTGCAATCGATACTTGATTAAACGAACGACTAAATCTAATTATTTTGGTATTATTGGTATTACTTACAGACACACACGGGGCAACACTCTCCATCCATAAATAAGGGACTTGCGCAAGCCACAGGAGGACAGGTGATTTGGTGGCAAACTATTTTGGATTCCTGTCATAATTCAAAAGATGATACAGCTATGAGTACATCCAACAAGAACATGCAGTTTTCCGTGTGCATGATGCTACCTGGCAGCCACATTTGGTGCAACTGTCCACGACCCATTCCTCCTTATCATCAAACAGCCGCCCGTCCTGCCAGCACATGTTTTTCTCTTTAGTGTTCCTCATCATCCCCAGGGCGTCCTTCATGACCGTGTTCTCCTCCGTCTGAAACATTTGGAGATCAGTCACAAATGATTAGCACACAGTCAAGGTGAAGATACACAGCAGTAGATCAGACACCTGCTGAGACACACTGACCGGACGGAGAATCGGGTCAGTGTGTCTTAGTGGAGGAAACTCGATAGTAAAAGTGCCTTTAAAGGAAAAACAATAAAAGGCTAAATGTAAGTGCTTTTAGTGCTTCATTATAGTTAGTATTCAGTCACAGTGTTTAAAAGTAATTGCAACAGCCTAATTTAGTTTATGTGCAAATAAAGTAATGGTCATTGAAACTTTACTTTAACCAATCCTTATGTGGAAAATATGATCAAAGTTGAGTTTACTGAACTAGAAAGAAAACTGCCCTTTATTGGATTTTAAGTACAGCCCAATTACATAAAATGAGCACAAGTACTGCCCATTAAAGCACATTACATAGCATTACTTTGCAGTTATTTATTTGTCTTTATGTCTGATGTTTTTAGGAAAAATGTGAAGAGAAAAATGACTCTGAAGCCTCCAGCCCAATTGGATGGTTAGGGATAGTTAGCTGAACTCTTATTGTCATTCGATAAGCTACAGCCAAAAGCCTGTATGAGTGTGTGGGTGTGTTTGATGTGTCTGTTGGAAAAAGCGCAGTGAGCAGCGCTGAGATTAGAGACACCACTCGGTCTGGAAGAGCCTCAGGGACCCTACTCAACCAAACCATTTTTTTTCCAAAAGTTTAAGCCTTATTGCAGGGAGGATCCCAGAGGAAACACATGGCTGGTTAAACACAGCCAAACACAAGAGCGGACTCGCTGCCAGGAGAACACTTCCTCTATCCACAAGTAACATGTCATAAAGTCTGTCTGCCTCACAGGCACTGGAGTCAAACGGGTTCAACATCTAAACACAGCACAGAGCTCCTCAAACTAATGTAGGTAATCCATTTACTTCATTCAAACCTTCAGTTACTTGCTTCTGCACAGTGGAATTTATTTATTTTCATAAAACTTCATTATCGTCACCTGTTTTTGCATTAACTAAATTTAGCTGAAGCGTAATGTTCAACACTCACCACTTTCTGCAGGCCGTCGATGAGGTTGCTGACCACCGCTCGGAGGCCTTTGAGCTCCTGGAACATGGTGCTGAGCTCTTCACAGGAGCGCTCACACATCTCCACTCCTGAGTCGTCCGTCTTTTGACCAATAATGTTTGTGGTAATGGAGGGACTCACATCCACAATCTCTGTGCGTTCACTGACCGTGTTGGCGTCATCTGCACAAAACGAAAAAGCACAAGATGTCTGATGACCGCAGTGTTGTGAGTTCAAATCCCGACACCGACATTTACTGCAAGTCCTCCCTTCTCTCTAATCCTCCATTTCACACTTTCCTTTCCTGTCTAATAAAGCCAACGACCAAACGATCTAAAAAGAAAAGAAATATGACTGAAATGTGAGCAGACAGAACCGTAATTTTGTGTGTTCTTTTGCCCGACTATAAGATCACACTACAGTGATCGCATTGTTTATGCTTTACTCCAAAACAGATGTTTAGTCAGGAGTGTTCGGTTTGAAGAATTGATCTTTTTGCTGTCGGATGGCACCACTGAACTCAAAACAAACATATGCGAGTATGTTTCAGTGATGAGAACAACATGTCGCTGTAAATCTTTTGTGACCTTTAAAATCAGACTGAACCTTTTCCTATACAAACTCAATGGACTGAGCTGACCTTCCAGAGTCTGTATCATGGAGACTTAACTCAACATCGCACAAAACCCATATGTATCGGAGAAACTCAACATCAGTCTCTATGGATACATTCATTTACTACTGCGCAGATTTGAGCAGAATGTTAGAAAGTATAAGACTTGAACGCAATTGACATCTGCGACATTGTTGAAACATGAACAGAAACAAAACCCACTCACAGTGCGACAAATGAATCTATTTATTTACTCAATCATTTAAAGAAAGACATCTCCAATAATGTCTTTGTGAAACCACTGATTTGGCAAGATACATGATCCCCAAAGCACACAGATCATAGCGCCGAGGAATGTCTGTCACTCATCCAAATCACTGCCATTTTTGCAACCACTTTGTATTTTGCTTTGTAAATGGTGAAGATTAACAGCAGCCAGGGGACTCTAAATCAAATATTTGTCTATATTGTCCACTGGTGTCCCACTGATGCCTTCTCTTTTTTTCCTTCCCTTTCAATCTGCTGGATTCATTCAAATCCCAGAGGAGTTTCATGCTGAGAGTGCATGTGTGCTCGCTTGTCTGCAAAAGCATTTACACATCCTTTACTCCGAATAGCCACTTTTAGATAAAGCGAGGACTTGAGAAAAAGAGCAACAGCTTGAGTAGGTTTAATACTGCTCATTAATGTCCAACATGACAGCTTTTATGAGTGTGGATTTCGCGGGTTTATGACTGACTCCTGGCATACAATGTGCTACCGCTGCAAAACCTCAAAGCCAACAAGGAGAGGGCTCCCAGGTCTAGATGACTTTTGTCAAAGAAATAATACTCATTCACCTATTCTTATGGTCACAAATGATTACAGTAGTGCACATACTGTATATGGTAACACATCTCTCTTGATTCAAATCTGTCTGTCTTTGGAGTGTTCCTCTCCTTTCTTCTCCCTTATGTGAACCCCGTTTCTAGAGTAGAGTTTCATCTCCTCAGCTGGGAAAAGCAGCCTTTTTTGGCCAATTCATGACCTCATTGTTGGTGTGTGCTGCTGGACGTGGAAGCTCCCTGGTCTGCACTATAGCATTGACTTACTATTTTCTATTTTTATTCCCTGGGCATTATTTTACATCCACCGCCAACTGAAATAAATGGACGCATCTGCAACTCCTTCTGCTCACTACGGACAAAGTTCATACTCGAGCCATGCCGTTCACACTGCAGTTTCCGTACGCATGAGGTAATAGTTTGTAGAGATCGCGCTGCATATCAAATTCATATGCCTTTTGACCCACTTTAGAAAGAAAACAGAGGAAAAATTTGAGTCAAATAAAACGTGAAGCTAATCAACACATTTTATCACATTAGTACTGAACAGCTCACACATTTCCCCACTTTTCAGACTTGCACGTGAGAAAGAATTTGAAATGTGAACTTCAAAGAGTCAAAGCCAAAATGTCTTGATGTGTGATGTGGAAAATGGATGGAAAGAGCTAAAATAAGCGTCTGTACCTTGCTTTGTGACTTCACAGTCTCTGGTCAGGAGCACGTCCTCCACTGGAGTGTCAAAGATGAAGTGCACATTTTGCAGAAGACCCTGTAAAAAGTACAAATACTTACTAAGCATTGCAGCTACTACTACTACTATATATTACCAACTCCTTTATATTGCAGAAATCTGACTGACTTTCTATTTCCCCTGATCTAAATGTTCACAATTATATGCCATTTGTTTTATCCAGGATATCTGGGGTTTTTTTTCAAAGTCTGTGACAAATGAGGCACACATATTGTAATTTATGACTTCACTGGCTGGATCACACAATTAAAAGTAGATTTCACTCACACTTGCTCCACAAAGTCTCAATCTAGTTAAGCCTCCCCATAGAAACTCAAGTAAACTTAAGCCACTCTGGCGCCCTTAAAAGTCTTCCTACTTTAAACAAGGGCCTAGTAAAACCACATGTTGCTGTAACTTATTAGAGGTGACAAACACTGGAGGTGCTCTTAAAAAAACACTTCTTTCAACGACACCAAACAACCCAAATTAACAAGGACCTATAAACCTCCTCAGTTACTCCTCTCTTACCCTGAAGTGGTTCTCCCGGATGGACCCTTTGGCCACATACATGCGGCTGCCCTCGGCCCGGAGATGCTCATAAAACGGCTCGTCCAGGATGAAGCTGTCAATGAGATTGCAACCCACATACAAGTTGGCATTTTCCCCAATAACCTGAAGCGTGATGTTCTTCCACTGTGAATCTGACAGGTCAACATCCTCAAAGGAAACAACATTTTGGGAGCCATGCACCCAATACACCAGGTCCAGAGTGTTGGCCCGCCCGTTGGACACAATCTCAAACTGCCTCCTGCCGTTGGACGCCTCAAAGCCAATCAGAGTGCCCCTTGAACCGCGGTCCTGTCGAATGCTGGCCACAAATATGAAGCCCTCGTTTATTTGGATTTGCTGCAGGATTTGCCTGAGTATCGGCGGGCTCACAGGGGGCAGGTGGTCGAAACGCAGGAAGCGATAAGCCGGGGCATCTGAGTTTGGGCCCTTGAACTGTTTGGCCCCCAGTGTCTTGCGTGAGATGCTGCTGATCTCAAATAAGTCGAATAGTGTCTCGTCCTCCTGCTCGCCATCTTCACAGCAGACAGCAGAGGGAGAGAGAGGGAGAGAGAGGGAGAGAGAGAGAGGAAAATACATTTAGAAATGATCAAAATATATGAATTATCTTTGTTTTCCTTTGTTTTGGTCAGAAACACCACAGAAAAGCATCTATTGTACCGTGATTTGCAACATTATCATTTTGCATGCCAAATGTCCTATATTTGGGCTTTGGACTGGTAAAAAGAATACATTGGTTTGTCATTACATAGTTGTTTCTATCCATGGGTTTCCATTACAATTTAAGACATCATATTATATCTGTTGAATGGGGAAAAAAAATCAAATGTTGCATATAACGGGAAGCTAAAACCCATGAATAAATCTTGAACGATGGCCATTTTAAGCAAAGACAATAAAATATAGCAATATGATATAATTAATTCATAATCACATACCTTCAGTTAATGCGTGGAGGAGATTTATGGATAAAAGCAGCAGGCAAACACTCCTGGGAATCATATCTCCTACAACACAAAAGAACTGGAGTTGATTTGGTGCCTGATACTGGAACTCATAGCCACTAAACTTTTATCACATGGCAACAAGTTAAACGGTCAACACATTATTCAGCAGTAATAAACGATCTGTGTAGAGTTTGCCAATAAAGCCTAAATTCTTTTTGGACTCACCTGCAGACGTATGCAAAAATATCCCACAGTATTAAAAAAAGACAGACTTTCACAACGCACGTGTCAACACTTTTGCATCGGCCAATGGAACAAAAGCCGCATATCCTTTGTGCGTGAAGTACGTCCACTCGGCTGCGCAGACTGGAGCGTTTGAGGCAAGAGCGCGAGTGCGGCTTTGAGTCCCTCCGCTTTTGTAGCGCAGAGGCAGCGCCGCTCCTGTCACTCAAGCGTCAGATGAGGAGAGCGCGTTACATAATGACGTTGCCATGGAGGTACAGCGTCCGTCTATTATGTGAGGTGAAGGGCGGATACATTACCTCCATGAAACATCTGATGCCCGCCGTTCCAGAGCCACTGCCTTATTGTGTCTGGAGTGTTGCGTTTTACGATGAGGGAATGTGGTTGACTGTGGAGAGTTCTAGTGCCCAAAGACCACGAGCAAATGGTAGTCTGTTTCTAGTTGAGGAGAGGTGTAGAGTTACTTAAACTGTAGGGTGAAATACTTTTAGGGATCTTGTTTGAAATGTGACAAAACTATGATAGAAAAGTAAATAAACAAATAGGCCAAATAAATGGATAAATGAGTACGCAGTTATATGGCTTTATAAGGATATTGTCATGTTTTATATTGTCAAACATTCACATTTGATTTTGATACTAAGGCAAATGCTCAATACGTAATACGTGGTACTTTTACTGTTTTGTAACTTATGTTTGTTTGTGTGTTGTTTGTAATGTTTTATTTTGTGATTTGAGCTTTTTGCACATTTTTGCCCTGAGCTTTTAAACTTAAAATGAACTTAACTAAAATACTATAAAATCACATCCAACCCACTTTTTTTTTCAAAAACAGTATGCAATTTTTAATATAATATAATTGATAATGTAATATTAGTTGTCTGGAAGGCCAGGAATTCCCAAACTTTTCAGGTCGGGACCTCTAATAATCAAGAATCAAATTCACTGAAAATGTGATTCAATTGTATTTATTTGAGTTGTTTTCACCCAATTTCACTAAAACGGACGTTTTTCAATTAAAAGAGAGATTAAATACAGAGTAATAATTTTAACATTACATCTTGAAAACATATATCCCCCAGCACATGCTTTGCCCAACCCCCCCTTTTTCCCAATATTGATACTTCAAATACTAGTTTTAATATTTAATCCAGAGTTACCGATTATAACTGAAGGTTTCCAAATTGAATAAATAAATGAGAATACATTTCTGAGAGTTATAAAGGACAATGAATTATCATAGAAAGCCCATGTAAATAAAAACAAACATTTATCTCACATATTGTGTTGAGGTGTGAGGAAACACTAATCTGCAGTGGCGCTGTCAGTATTAAATAGCAACATATGAGAGAGAAGTATCACCAGAAAGTAGCCTGCTGAGTAAATATTTTGTGCATTTTTTCAGCCTAATTTCCTTTGGAGACAGACTGAAATAGTTTGTAATATATTTCACTTAGATAAAGATGAGCTGTAACAACAATAGTCAATGTCAATTGTCAGAATCCCAGCTATGTCTGCAATGTGGAAAAAAAGAACATGAAAATGACAACTAGGACAAAAGATACTTTGGAGCAAGCTCTGTCTTAAGCCTGGAGATCGTCAGCTTTTCGCCAGTGCTTTTCGTCTGCGTCAGAGGGAGAAAGATTGATACAGCGTCTCTTTCTGGAGCCCTGTGGAGCTGGATGTGGGCAGTCCATTGTATACAATCGGAAACATCTTGGTTTGTGACTAATGAAAATGTGCATTCAATAGGGGAAAAAGTGGGTGAGAGCAGATGTTTTGAAGTAAACTGTGTATCTGTCTTTGAACAACAATGATTTAGCAACCAGGCAGTTACACGTTAACAGTGGTATAAATTGACTAAACATTATGGCACAAAATGCTCATGACGGGCATTAAAACAGTCTACATACAAAAATAAAATAAATAAATATTCAGTCATTGTCTTTAATGCAGTGGTTCTCCAAATTGTTTCTTACAGTTCCTATAGAAGAATATAAGTATAATTAAACAAATAATTCAAAGTGCACTATGTAACTTATACGGTGGGGTTCTGCCATGTGCATGTTTCCATGGTGATGATACTGCATTTCTGGGATGTTCCACACTCTGGCATTAAACTTATCTCTCATGTAATTTTAGTAACATTCTCATTGTCCTCATTTACAATAGTTATCTCTTAGACAGTGTTTATCTTTATATGTTTCTGCTGCTATTTTTGAGCCATCTTCTGAATCTCATAACTCGCAGCCGATACATGTCAAGGTAAACATATCTCACAAAGTTTGTCTATATATTTACAAATATATCTCCATCTAAAAAGTTGAAAAGGACTTTTTTTGCATGACATGTCTCAGCTAGAGCCCTGGTTTAGTTAGTGTGTTTGCAAAACATTTACAATTTATAGTAGCACAATCCTTAACAGTCACAGGAAGACTTATTTTGACTTTGGGCTGGGACAAGATGTCAGTGTTTAAAAATGCAAATATTTACTCCATCCAAAATTTTTCAGAAAATCTTTTCAGATCATTTAGTTCAGACAGTCCTTGAAACAGTACATGTAGACTCTAGTATTAAGATCTAAAAGTGATGGATGTCAGTTTGGTTTGATAAACAACTGAGTTTCCAGCTTGGTCTCCAAGCTGTGACTTCACCCCGAGGTTTATGTGTTTTTCTGCAAGAAATTGGTTCAGTGTGTCTCTACACAGTCCAAAAAGGAAATCTGGCACCTGAGCAACAAACTACCCACAGACATACGTTAACATGCTAATTTTACATTCACATTGGGGAGTAATAAAATAAAGATGCTTAGAAAATGTGATTAAAATGTTCAAAAAGTCACTTTATGGTTGGTAATAATGCCAAACTTTAAGTAATACCAATGAAACTAATTTGGCTAGAAAGACTGGCATAGTAAAATAAGCTTGCATAATCTCCCAGATGGAATGGCGAGCCTTATTGTAGGATCGCAGTGTATATTCATTAACTATGGGGAACCAACTATGTACCTTTTAATTAATAAAGAATGAAAGGATATGCAAAAACACTCATAATTGTGTTTATTATCAAGACTAACATTTGGGTGTTGTTCAGTCATAGTGTTTCTAAACTAAATGGATGCGTCTAAGGGGAAGCAAAGCACATATATTTTTAGACAGTGATTCAACAGAGTGACACAAAAAGGTTAGCATATTTTATTTGTATTTTTTTTTTTTTCAAGATTCAAGAAGTAGTTATTTTCACTGTCAAAATATTAGTGTTTGACTGTCACCACGCATCACTACACTGCCACTGAGAGCGTTTGTGTTTCTGCCTCCCTGCCTTAAACACATGTGAGCTCTGATCCAGCTTATTTACATTTGGCAAGCTACAATTGCACTCTAATTTATCTTAAACCTCATTCATTCATTTGTCAAGCTCACTGTTTCTGCAGCAGGAACTTATAAGTCAACGGCAATCTAATTTTAGGACAACTAAGTGGATGGTTTTTATCTGTGTTTGCCGAGACGGGTTAGACAGATAAGACCAGTTGTGATGTTAAACCCGGGGTACCCCACTTGTTTTTTTTGTGAATGAATCAGTTTTGTTTTTCTCACATATATTGTATGTTTTTGACACAATGGCTGTAGCGTGAAATGGAAAAAGACAGGCTAAAAACACAATATACTGTATCACAAAAGTATCAATAGTGCAATATTGGCTAATACTATAACAGATTTGCAACAATTTGAATATATTGCTATAACACCAAAGCCCTATATTTGACAGAAAGGTAATGTTTTTAAAAGGAACATGTTTTTTGCATGTTAAGGCTCTAAATCTGCCTCCATAAGTCTTAGTTTTGTCTTTGTTAAGTTTTTATGTTGACACAGTTTGACAGTAAATTAAAGTGTGTTTCAATATAGTATGCTAGAAAATATCTCAATAACATCGATATTGCCGAATTTAACATCTGTATCGCATATCGTCCAATATCCTGCAGCCCTAGTAAAGACAATCAGTAAATGGTCAAGACGGGAATTAGTAAAGTTAAAAGTGGTAACAACCACCACTTAATTATAAATTTGTTTAATGTTCAAGATTGAGAAGCAACTGAACACAGCTTTTCAGAACCATGTGTGAACTGTCACATTTATTTCTTGTTAGTGTATAATTTACAACAATGCATTTTGTACAGTTTCTAGCAAATATCTATCCAAATCACCTCGAAAGCACAGAAGCCGTGGAACATTGGGTGCGATCATAGGCACCATTAATCATTAAAATGCATCACAGTGGGTCGCAGTCTTTCTGTCCTGGAAAGAAAATCCAACCAAGCACCAAAACACAAATCCACAACTTCCCAGGCTGTGATTTATTGAGCCATAAAGTGAGCATAGTGTAGCACCAGCAACCTCGGACTGTCACTCCACACAATTATACAATTATCTTACACACAATAGCATCTGTTACGCTTCAAAAATGTCAAGATGTAATGCGAAAATAATTATCATCCTTTGGCTGACACAGATTTAGTAAGATATTCCTGTTCTGACTTTGTCTTAGTGTGATTTATATGCAAAATGAAGGAGCTTATAATAGCTATTGCATAGGCTATTTATTGTAGTTTCTAAACATTGGAAATAAAATAGAGATTAAATTTTTTATCTAAACGTTCAAATATGTTCACATCTTGTAGTGATTACTTTTGCAGCAAGTCCTTTCGAGTAAACTTTACAGATGAATGCTTCTTAACCCCAGATTTGCATGAGGAGTATTTTTGGCCTGTGTAATTTGTAAATTTAGTACATAGAATGATCTTCTCGGGGAGGACAGATGGAAAAGATAATAGCTATTTGTTTAATTTATCATCTTTCCTGCAGCCTACGGGGTTCAGGGCTATGAGGAACACATTAAATGCTTTTGTTTATTGAAAGACAAAACATTGCCATCTTTGTGCAACACTGCTTTTCATAATGTTGTAATGGAGCTGGGGAAGGTCTTGTCCAAATCTTTGACTGCTGGAGTTGGGAACATATTAAATAGTCATAAAATGTTCTAAACTAAAGACCCATGTGCACAGGGTGAAATAAAACAATGACATATACCACAGGAATTACTCATTTAATACATTATACAACAGTAATTATAAGTTTGCTTCCTCCGTGTTGTACAATTTTATTTTGTAGATTAAATCAGTCTTTCAACTCTCAACTTTCCACAAACTGTTTGGAAATGAAGTATTAGCTGACAAGTAAGATGTATGAGGCAAATTCACCAGAGCTTAACTTTTGGTGAGTTTTGGCGCCAATTTCCCGATTGTGAGTGCAGAAGTAAGTAAGGAGTAGGAGAAGGATGGATGTGAGGGACCTGGTGGATCCAGACTCTGTGCAGACTGAGGTCTCCTCAGCTGCAGACGGGGGAGGAGTCTGGCCTTGGGTCCCTGGGCACACAAGGTGCTGCTGCTACAAAATCATAATGTACACCAGCTAATCCAGTTTACTTGACTTGTCTTCCATGCATTTCCCTCCAAAAGGCACAAATGTCATATATTTCCTTTTTTTTAAGACTTGTTAAATTACATTCTGTTCAATTTGATTTTTCTCAATCCATGGATGCAAAAAGTACTAATTCAGATAAAAAACAATATATACACACAGATACACTGTATCATTGGTTAAATTATGAGGGTCACTAAACAGAATTCCGTGTTTAGAAAATAGTTATAGTAATAAAATAGTTACTAACCTGTAAATCATGCAATTGAACAATAACCTACAACAGTGTTTCAGGGATACAGGGACCTATCAGGGCGCAGCGAGCATTTACATAACATTACTTCAGATTAGGAAAAAAAGGGGAAATTTAATTTATGAATGAAAGTAAATGAATGAAAGAAAAATGACTTTGTAGTACATCTTACATCTTTAAGAATGTTTTAGAAAATTTTGATATCAACAACATTAAAGCAAGAAAATATGACTGACAATATACTAGTGAAGAAAACTTTTATTAGAGGACAAAGCTGAGGGGGTTCTCGGCACAAGGTTGGGAACCACTGACCTACAACACTGAAGAATAGTCTGAAGAATCCCAAATGTTCCACTGAGAATTTCCTGCTCATTATTGAATCCAGGTTTTACAGCTGGCACCCCGCTTCTGTCTGTACTCTTTAGCTCCAAGCACTCAACCCAAATTAGACTGATGCCGCTGTGGTGAAGCAAACACTCGTCTCCCTGGTCCCTGCAGCAGTCAGTACGTGTCACATATTAGATTTCAAGCCATTTACCCCGGTTCATTTCGGGATACAAAATCTTGGCTCGATATGAAACAAAGCAACACAATCACTTGAGAAGTTATTTTGTGAATCTAAGTTATCTCGGGAGGTGATAGCCATGGTTAGTTGGCAACAGGGTGTGCTGAAAACGAGCACTGGCTTATAAATGTCAGATGATATACACTGGCCTTTAATTCCACGCTTTGATGCAGTTTCCAAATTCTACCATGACAAAGACCTGAGCGTATCAGCACTCATCACGGCACGGTCTTCAAAGTCACTCTACTTTATCTTTTTATGGCAAAAGTCAATCCCTAAGAAACACATAATTTCTGTAAGATGTCCTTATCCCAGCAGTAAATTAAATACAGTACACATACCTGGTGTTAGTATGTAAACTAATCCACAAGCTTACCTCGACATGATTAGGGAGGAAAACATCAAATTGCCTCCTAATTTGGTCATAAAGAGAGGTATTTGCTAGCGGGGCTCATGTGCGTGCGTGGCTGGCGTAAGGCTTGTGGGTTAAAGTAACGAGATGTACAAAAGCACAAAGACGTCAGGCTTATCAAGACAAACTGAACCATCTCACTGTTGCTCTTTGGCTTACGCTCGGCTCACCTCGCACATTATCCTCAAAGGAAAATATAATACTGTAGCTGCCACTGAAATCAATCACAAAAAAAATAAGTTTAGGCAAAACTTTTTGATGTCGTCACATCCTCCACCATCATGGCAATATTCTAATAAGCCAGTATTTCAAGCAAGTTCCATGGTTTGACACAGTTTATAAGCAGTTCCTAACTCGGGTTGTGATCTGGCACGTCTTGTTATAAGCACTTCGGTTTTCTCCATATTTCCGCTACAGCCTTGAAATTCTCTTGTTGATTTATCGGAGTGTTTGAAAGTCAAATGTTTATTCCTAGTACTGTGGATAACACCATCTGCTGCTAATCAGTCGCTACCTTTGCATAACAGAAGCTGCCCAAGACATCTATAAATAAACCACATCTGTGATCTGAAGAATCGATTTCTAGGAATACTTTTTGTTTTGTAAAATAGATAAAACCTATGCAGTATCACTTAAGTAATACGCACTTAAGCATGTGAGTTTGTGTTAATTTATTTGATAAATGAAACCGGGAAGTTGATTGATATATATCATACTATATCACGTGCAAGGCAAGACAAGTCATATTATTATTATATATGTTTCAAAATGTAACTATACAATTTTAGTTATGCACTTGGAACAATAGTATTTCAAATTCCCCATTGCATAGTGCATAGGAGCAATATTACTGACATATGGTTCTGGCATTTGAATAAGCCATTGGTGATTGCATGTCTGTATCATAAAAGGTTACTCAGAACTACACATTATGCTTTATGATCCCTAGTGGAATTTTTCAACAAACACACTCATTACTTGAGTATATCCGTCTGGCTTCTTGTTTGTCTTTCCATACAAGTCACTGGAAATCTCATGGTGCTGAACACAAGACTTCAGTGATTAATGGTTATGTTATGTAGCGCTGGTGCAGGGACAGAGCTTGGTTTGGGTTTGGGAGCAAAAGATCCTAAGGTGACCTTTTAGACCTGTTTACTTGATAAGTATGGACAAACACACATGCATAAATGAAGACATCATAAAGACAAGGCAACATCTGATACAAAGTGTTTCAGGGTATCTGACATTGTCCATTAGATGATCTATCCAAGTCAGGAGGGTCCAAAATCATAATGCATTGTGAGCGATAACAGTTGGAATTTATCCTGAAATGATTCAAGGGTGCGGCTGTTCTCATAGTCGTTCTAATTCTAAAGCAATTATAAACACCATTTCTAACTTCTGAGGTAAACAAAGGGAGAGTATACAGGATCCGACCTCACACAGACCAGGAATGTGCTGCTAAACTAATAGTTTCTTGTTTACGGATTCAGTTTTAGGGAGTTAATCCATTCAAGGGATGACCTTGGTCCGCACGCAGACAAGCATTCCACAACATTAAAATAAAAGGAGGAAGGCCGACACATAAATTCACTATAAATACAATTTATGCTTTGTTCCTGAAAGTCTCCAGCACTTGTAGGAACACTAAAGCTTAACATGGCAGGGCAGAGTCTTTCCTGCCAATACCATATTTGTCTATGTGGCACTGCAAACCACAAATAAAAAAATAACATAATGACAAAGCAAACCTGATAGAAAACCAGTACAACTTTTATGTTCTGTGGTGCTCTCACAGGCTATTTCCAAAAAGACAGGCATAAATCAAAAGCAGAGCGTTGGATAGAAACAAGAAAGAAAAAGTTAAAACAAATCAGCCAATTGGTCCATCAATATCAGCATCAAGCGTCAAAGAATCTCCTCCTGACAGTTAGCTGGTGAGTGACAGCAGTTTCACAGACTGGATTGATTTTTCTTATGGGGTAATACTTACAACTATGAACTGCCTGTTCTTTCATTTGAACATCTGAGATCCAACACAGTATGTATTAAGTTTGAAACAGTAGCTGAGCAAGAAAATTGAAGTTTACATAAACATAGACATGCTCTCTATATGGGGGTTAGTGGGTCCTCAATTGCTCGTCTCCAACTGGTCCAAAATGCTGCTGCCCGTCTTTTAACTGGATCAAGAAAATATGAGCACATTTCGCCTATTTTAGCTTCACTCCACTGGCTGCCCGTCCATTTTAGGATTCATTTTAAAACTCTTTTATTTACTTTTAAAGCCTTAAATGGTCTTGCCTCTCCTTACCTCTCCGAGCTGCTACACCCCTACACTCCCAGCCGTTCCCTCAGGTCAGCTGACCAGCTACTCCTTACAGTGCCACAAGCTAAAGCTCAGAGGTGAACGAACCTTTGCAGTGGCAGCTCCAAAACTGTGGAACAAACTGCCACTCCTCATGAGAAAAGCCTCCTCACTGCTTCTTTTTAAATCGCTTCTTAAAACCCATCTGTTTTCTCTGGCTTTTAACACCATGTAGTGTGTTGATTGTATGTTTTTTATGTGTTGGGAGGGCAGCACCTTTTATTTATTTTATTTTATTTATTTTTATTCCATTGATTTTAGTGTGTTTGTTTGATTTAATTTTCTATTTGAATTTGTTTTTATATCTTATTTTATTACTTTTATCCTATTTATGCCTCTGTAGTCTTTTACCTTGCTGTGAAGCACTTTGGAACCCTCTGGTTGTGTAAATCATGCTATATAAATAAAATGGATTAGATTGGATAGTGTTATGACCCATGGCTTAGAGCAGGGATGTCCAAACCTTTTTCACCAATGGCCACATTTTGAAACTTAAACGGGGCAGAGGGCCACAAACAACTTGAAAATGTCAAATTTGTTGAAGTGAATCATTCAAATTTTTGCATTTGATGTAATTGCGATGAGCCTCCACACCTTTAATTAGACCTAAAACATTAATATTCGGTTGGTATAACATCAATATGCCTGAATTTTCCCAATTTCACAGTAAAAAGTACTACTTTTTGTTGTTTGGGCCAACATAGCAGGAAGCCGGAGGGCCAACAAAAATTGGTCTGAGGGCCGCATTTGGCCCCCGGGCCCTAGCTTGGACATGCCTGGCTTAGAAGGTCACAGCATTCAGTACAAAGGGAGTAACAAAACAAAATCTATACAGGAGCACGGCTCACCAAGGACAACCTGGCAAGGGGCAGTCACAACAGAAATGTAGCAAACAACAATGTAGTGCCCTAAATATGCATGAGAGTTTGTACTTGATAATCATGAGAGGTACATGTTTCACAATGTAAAACAACTGTACTTCTTAATACTAAACAGTTTGATAGTATGTTAGGTTGAGGCAGTGTTGGGAAGTAAGTAAATACTGTTGCAACTCTTTTATTACATGATGTTCAAAATTAAACTTAATCTGAAATTATATTCCAAATTTAGAATACAGTACACTGTATTATGTAACTAAATACAATAGTCTTCCCATTGCTGATGATCTGGAGTGTAATTATTATTATTATTATTATTATTATGAAAGCAGTTTTATTTATGACAACTATGTGCAAATGTACTGGTGACATCACTGTTCCACATCAGTTTATGTAAAAAGACAGGGACCTCCACCCACAGCAGCCTAAGGGAACATTTACTGTTGTGTAAAATGATAAATAATCATGCATTTCAAACTTTGTACATTAAACAGCAAGTTATTCACCGAGACATATTGCTCTTGACTGTGAAAGCCTTGGACAGTTTGTGGGTGGATGTGAACAGTAGTAGCATGTGGGACTCTGGCAGCTACACAGGTTGCACCCAGCTGATGTCATCGTCCTCAGAGCCGCGCTGCTAAGTAGCAATCATCACGACTACAAAAACGTCTAAAATACATCTGTTCCACATCTTGAATAAACACAACCTACCAGAAATACGCTCTAACAGTGAGGAAAGTAAGTATCTAAAAACCCTGCAATTCTACAAGTTCTCCAACTTAGAAATGATGAACAGGTAGTAGGTTAGGTGTAGTTCCACTGTGGAAGACAGTATTGAGCTGTTAGTCTGCTTTTAAAAAGTCTACCTCTACTTCACATATTATCTAAATTAGTAGCACCTGTTTGAGTTGGTTAGCTGCGCAAAGACACCTGTCCAACCCCCCAGTCAGACTCCAACTACAACCATGGGCAAGGCCAAAGAGCTCTCAAAAGACACCAGAAACAAAACTGTAGACCTCCACGGGCTGGAAAGGGCTATGGGGATATTGGCAAGCAGCTTGCTGAAAAAAGATCTGTTGGAACAATTGTTAGAAAATGGAAGAAGCTAAAGATGACAATGTCAATCTCCCTTGGACTGGGGCTCCATGCAAGAGCTCACTTCATTATCAATGATGATAAGAAGGATGAGGAATCAGGCCAGAACTACACGGAAGAAGCTGGTCAATTACCTGAAGAGAGCTGGGACCACAGTTATTATTGGTAATACAGTAGGCTGTCGTGGTTTAAAATCATGCATCGCACAGAAGGTTCCCCTGCTTAAGTCAGCACATGTCCAGGCCCGTCTGAAGTTTGCCAATGATCATCTGGATGATCCAGAGGAGCAAAGGAGAAAGTCATGAGGTCAAATAAGACCAAAATAGAACATTTTGGTATAAACTCCTCTCCGTGTTCGGAGGAAGAAGGAGGATGAGTACCATCCAAAGAACACCCTTCCTACTGTGAAGCATGAGGGTGGAAACATGTTTTGGGGTTGCTTTTCTGCACAGGGGACAGGACAACTGCAGTGTTTTAAGGAGAAAAAAATTGGGCCATGTATTGCGAGATTTTGGGCAACAACCTTGTTCCCTCAGTCAGAGCATTGAAGGTGGGTTTGAGGCTGAGTCTTCCAACATCCGACAGTCAGGATAACCAAGGATAACCAAGATACATATCAAGGTTCTGGAATGTTCAAGCCAGTCTCCAAACCTGAATCAAATAGAAAATCTTTGGAGGGAGCTGAAACTGTAAGTTGCTCAGCCCCGAAACCTGACAGATCTAGAGGAGCTGCGTGGAGGAGTGGGCCAAAATCCCTGCTGCAGTGTGTGCAAACCTGGTGAAGAACTACAGGAAACATTTGACCTCTGTAATTCTAAACAAAGGCTTCTGTACCAAATATTAACACTGATTTTCTCAGGTGTTGAAATACCGTATTTTCCGGACTATAAGTCGCGCCCCAGGTATATACTTATATTATCATAATGGTACTTATACTCCGGAGCAACTTATATGTGATATTATTTATTTTCACACTTGCACCTTATTTCATACTCCAGTGCGACATATATATATATATATTTTCTTCTTTATTATGCATTTTTTGGCTGGTGCGACTTATAGTCCGGAAAAAACTTTACTTATTTGCAGCAATAACAAACAAATAAATTATTTAAAAATCATACATGTAATTTCTGGATTTTTATTTAGATTCTGTCTCTCACGGTGAAAATGCACCTACGATGAAAACTTCAGACCCGTCCATGATTCTAAGTGAGAGAACTTGCAGAATTGCAGGGTGTTGAAATACTTACTTTCCTCACTGTGAGTCGGTTAATAAATGGTTGTTTTAGCATCTTTGTAATTGTTATTATCTGTAATCTTGCCTATTTAAGTCAAATAGACTGCGCATGAAAATCACAAGTGTATAAAGGCAGCGCAAAAATAAAAATAAAGACTCAACAAAGAACCTATTCTGCCTTGATGCTGGTTCTATAAGACCCTACCAATCTAAATATTTCAATTATAGTTTAATAGAAATAATTTAACAAAACCTTTGCATACAATTGTGAATTAAATGAAAATGTGTTACAACAAAATGATTTGTTAAAACAAACTGGTTTGACACAGTAGTGATATTGTGGTGGTCCTATGGAGACAAACATTGTGCGGTGCTGGGCTGAAACAGCCGGAGCTTCCCATCCAAAGTTCCTGTGAGCAGCTGAAAAAGACACAGAACAAAAGTCAGAATCAAGTCTATTTAAAACTCTTTAGTTACATAAGAACACACCTGCATTTGTGATGGGGCCTAGCATCAGTAAGATTATGATCCACACAGGATTTACAAGGATTACCTCATATGTTTTTCATTAAATTTACTACATGGTTTAGTCCTAAGAGATGTTTATAGAATCATAAAAGTAGTGATGGGGTCGATATATATCAATACCGACTCAGTAATATATGGGTATCTATACAGTTATGCAAATACCAATACTAATTAGTATATGTAAATTGCCATGGCCATTTTTTCATTGTTCTGGGTCAAACTCACTCTAACATTAGCACATGGAACTCATCTTTGTCTGGTGTTCTTTATTTAGAGCCTATTTGAAACCATTTATGTGTATATATTTTTATACATTTGTATCGTATTAATACAAAAGATTGAGGTATCATCCATTCCTACCCCAAAGTCTATTTAATCATATTTAGTGCAGTTGTTTGGATTTTTTAAAAATGCCACAAGTGTGGACAATTATCATATACAACTCCAGCCACACAGTCAGTCACTGTAATAAGGTAAATTAAAAATGTCTGACGTATCACTCATTACTGCGGTGGTGTTACAGACTCACAGAAGCTTCCAATCTGTGCAGATGGCTCCTCTAACTACACATCAAACTGACCCCTTCATACAGACATACATGTACATGTACATGTCTTCCAGCAGCCCAGACTTACGTAAATATAAGATTTAAATGAGTGGGCGCCTTTAGTGGGCACCTTTAGCCACTGCTAGCACTAACATCTCAAAACATCTGAGAATTTCAGATTTGTATTTGCAAGTTTACTGAATGTCTTTGATTGCATGTACTTATAAGCACAATAAGCATTGTTGAATTCATGTTTTTACTTATATGGCTCCATTCAATAATCTGTTTGATATAGAAATGATGTTTTACCAGCAGGCTTGTGGTTGTGCTGGGAAAGGAGACCATTGTCCATAATAAGATGACCCAACACAGGCAGAACCTAACATTTTTCTGATGGCTTATTCTTAGTAGAGTTGACTGCTAATACCACAGCTAATATTGCTTACTATTGCGACTACAACTGCTTCTATTGCCGCTACTGCTTGATTGTACTACTGTATTTACAATAGCTGCTATCACAAAGACCCTTTAAAATTAGTCTTCACTGGATATCTTCTAAATAGTACTCACCACTTCTGCAGTGAAAGCCAATGAAAAGCTCAATTATCCAAACACTTAAATATCTGTTACTGCTGTTTAGATACAACACACAGGCCAGAATAAACTGGTTGATGGCTCATTTTACCACTGTGTAAGAAATCCACTTTCACTGCGACCTTCATCTTGATGTTGACCTTAATTAACACTGGCTGAGAAGTCTGGGACTCGCCCTTGGGCAAACAACCACTTGAAATTTTTAAGGCTCAGAAAATTGTTTCACAAGCAACTTTGCAACTAATGTCAGAGAAGAATGCAAAAATAAACACAAATTAAAAAACAAAACATATTTTAGCCAACTGTGTACAATGTTATTATGTAAAAGGCATTTATATATCTCAATAGAAGAGGCACAAAATGTTTGATGTATGATGGACTATACAGATAATCCTTGGAACATATGGCTTAATCATGTTTGCCATGCCGTTTTCAGAAGTCACTTGAAGACACTTGAAGGTCTCATTTGTGAACCCGAGGAAGGTCTTAAATCACGATATGAACTTGCACCAAGTGTAACGTGTGTTACATAAGTTTTTGTCTGACGAACTGGCCTGATACCGTGAGGAGAGAAGACAACAAATCAATAGTTCAAAGCAAAAGCAGCAGCTCCCTCTGCTCCAGGGATCATTCATTTTAGGAACACATTCTTTACAAAGGCCAAACTACCAAGACGTTCAGTACTGTACAGTGGGATGACAAAGATGCTCACGCTGGTAAATAAATATGAATCCAGGTCATACATAAAGGAGCTTAAAACTCAAAACTGCCTCTACAACAAGGTTCAGTCCAGATCTATTTTTCTCAGTTCCAGCTGCATTGAACACAAGCCACTTGATCTAATGTCTGCTGTGACTTTGGCGCAGACTGTTTGGCCCTCGACAACATTTGTTCTGTTGAGCCAAGAGGAGAGGAGTGGAGACTTGTACAGGGAAATGAGAGTGTGAATGGGCTTCTAATTGGCCACAAATTAGATACTGTAAAAAGGCCCCGAGAGTGTCCAGCTGCACTTGACTGGCTGCACAGAGCCAAAGTGATACATGCTGACATATGGACAGGTTTGAAAGCCAGAGAGATGATTCACAATGTTCATCCTCTTAGATGAAATGAAACGTTTTAAGTTCTGAAGACAGCTGTTTGTGTCAGCGAGCGGTCACAGTCCTACATAAATACATAAATGGTTACATTACATACATTAGGTACATGAAAACTCCAATTAGAGGAAATAACAAAGCCATTCCTAAAGAATGTGTCTTAAAACAGGAACTTCTCTCCAGCTGGTGTTCTCAAACGCTAAATGCACAATTGAAATGGCAAAATTATCTTTAAAGGTATTTGGGAAAACTAAAAGTTTTTGACATCTCCAAAACATGTGGAATCGCTTTTTTATGTGAACCAGTAACCTGTTTCAAACCGGCCAGAAGTGTTTTGCCTGTAGCAAAAGACTGTCTTTTTGTCTTTTCTAATAGTAGAAAACACATCAGTGTTTGCCCTGCCAGCCACTGCTCACAAAATGTTTATTGTTTGAGCTCCAGGCGGTACTTGAGAGGCTTTTCCCAAATGACAAAAATGCACAGCCTTAAACCAAAATTGTAGGTTAGTGGGAACAGATTAGTCTGTTTGGTTTGAATGTGTCTGGGCTAAGCACCAACACAGAACATTTCTGTTGTCTTAATGTAATAAGATACTCATTGCCCTGTGTTCCTGAGAGATAAACAGGCACTACTGCTCTGCTCCATCACAAACATGTCCCAGTAGTAGTAAAGTGCACAGTGTAGATCCAGTGTCTGTATAACTAAAGTAGAGAGAACAAAGCAGTACTGCTGTGGGGTGAGCGTTGTCTGACTGATCAAGTGTGTCATTGGTTTCTGCAGATCAAATTTTCCCCTTTCAAACTGGCAAATCTGAAAGTATCTCTGTGCTATAGAGTTTCACTGAATGGTCTTACACAGATGGACGGGAAGATTTAAAACATGTGCCTCGATTCCAAAATGCAGTCAACAAACATCTCAAGGGACGAGCAGTGGAGGCTAAGATGTTGCAATTGAAAATACTGCTTTTGCAGATGGACAATATCCTGAAGAGTTAAGTCAATGGAAAGAAGATTTTAAAAAATGTCTGTGATGAAATTTCAGGGAAACTAAAGCTGGGCCTTAATGTTTTTTCTAATGAAACAGAACATTGGTGTCTTGTGTGCATTTTCTTTCTAGTAAAACAACTGAAAGCATAGGTCCAATATAGTGTTTATCTTTGACAAATGTGGAACGGAGCAATGATTCACTCTGGAAAAGCCTGCAGGCCGCACAGTGTACAGTACGAGTCTGGTTAGGCCACAGCGATATGGAACGGAAGAGGAGTATGTTATCTGATTGGAAAATAAACTGACCACCATTGTTTGAACCCACAGACAGGCTCAGAAGAGAGGCATTTAAAGACTATATTAAACCAAACACTATACTGATTTAAATCAAATGCCAAAAACCACACACTTATTTCCCCCATCTGAACAAGGTCATACTTTTCATACCGATAACCTAGTATTTTGGGGTTTGTTCACGTCATGCTGACATCAGATGACATGGGGCCTATTGGCAAATGTTTAGTCATGATATGAAGATGTAGTTTTACCTCTGGCGTGGAAGGATTGAAGGCCACACTGAGCACTGGTGATGACTCTTTGTGGAGTTTGTGGAGGTAGCTACTGCTTCGAACATCATAGACGTAAGCCTGGGGCACACAAGGAAGTCTTTTTTAAAATGAGCTTTAAAACATTGAGCAATTTTCTAACAGTACTTGTTTATGTATGTTCAAGAGAAGGAGCTGTTGAAGCAATGAGTCTCTAATGAGCCCCTGTAGATCTGTCTGAAAGCCCATTATTTGTAGGAGCTAATTGGGTGAGAACTTTATGCAGGTTCAAGTCATCGTAAGACTTTCAAATAAATTGATATTCTCAAATTGAAATATTAACAGAATTGTATCTGCTTTGATAAAACAGATGTGAGTTGTTTATAACCAGATGATAACTAAGACTACAGCTGTTGCAGATTAAGTTTCTCTGAAAAATGTGTCATATGCTCTTTTAGTGGTGGTTTGGTTTCCATAACGTGTGCAGGGTAAGACATCTCAATTCCTTTCTTTCAAGGTACTGCTATAGGCTGAGGCGGTCAAAATACTGCTTTTCACTGCTTGAGTAAATGTGCAGACACACCTGGTCAATTAATACTCCAATACAAGTAAAAGTAGCTCAGTGAACTTTTTACTTACATTTATATACTGAAGTATTTGCTGTAGAATCTACTTCAGTATTGGAAGTACATTTTTTTTTAAACAAAAAAAGATTTATTATTTTTATCTTTTTTATTGTTGGCTCCTTCTGGGGACGAGATACAAATTGTATTTTTGTCATGTCCTGTTCACCATGTAAAACTAATATATATTTTGTAGAAAATTGGATTAGAAATGGTTTTAAAAGGTACATTGGATAAAGGCAGTCAATTAGCTGATATTTTGTATATACTTCCATAGGAAATCCTTCTTCAATTGTTTGATAAGCTAATGTTTTATAGTTTTACATGTATTGTATTTTATGAGTAAATTGAAATGCTAATGTATTGAATGAAGCAGTGAAGCAGGATAATATCGCCAACACTAAAATATTCATCCTAGATTGATTTTGGCTTCGGTGTAGTTTGGAAAATGATATGGAAGGTTTTCTCAACTCCCTTTTCCATCATTGCTCTTTGAAAAATTTACGACAAGTACAAATGCATCAGGCTTACAGAAATCTCAGAGCGGCTACAAATAAATATGGGGTGTCTCTTTTACTGCATGATCTCGATTTCTGAGAAACGATGTCATTTCTAAAAAGAGATGCTCTCAAATGTCAAGTAATGCTCCCCTATGCTTAATAAAAACAATGGCATGTAATGACTACTATTGTATTGCACATCTCTAATGGGTAGATTCAAATATAATTGAAATAATGAATGGTTTTACTACTTGAAAAGTCACTTGAACTCTATAAACCGTACACAGTTGTCTTCTGATCCAGTTGCAATGTAGCGGCCACATGGTGAAAGACTGGAGGAGCAGTAGTGGCAGCGATTTACATGGTTTTCATATCTCCGCACACACCTGAAGAGGAACAGAAGAAATAAGATGAGATTTAGGCAGCACTGTTATTCTTTATGTCAACACTTTCTTTAGAGGTGCAGTTCATCTTTCAACGGGTGAAAGAAATGTCTACTTTTCAACAAATCTTGGAAAGTCTGACCAAATAGAATCCAGCTGAGATCACTACATCCAGGAAATAAGAGTGATTGTCTAACTTATGCAATCGCCTTGATGTTGGGGAATAACATGTAACATCTTCACAATGCCATATCCCAGTCAGCCACAGCTTCTATATGAGCTGGCAAGTTGGCAAACCCTAAAAATAACAGGATCTGGTGAAACTATATCTTCAACATCATCCATGTGGTAATGTCATTAGCTGGAGTAAAAGTAGGTCATATTCAATGGCGTCCATTAAGTAGCCTTATATGCAGGCTTTTGAGTTATTGCACTGCTCACATGAGCCGACGTTGGGGATACCCTGTCATAAAAACAATTTATAGTTCCGCTTTTACTAATGTTGTTTCAAAAGGGTTCAGTTTCACTCAAGAGAGTGACAAAACACAAAAAGTTGTCATTGTCATTCAGGCGCCAACATTTCAGACATTTAAAATTGACTATAATATGGCATAAATTTGGGAAGACTTGAATTCGGATATGTAAGATAAATGTAAGATAAGTAGATTTGTTTACAAGTTTACAAATGCTTAAGGGTCTTTGGTTAGAAAATGGATTGTGTATTGACAAAGGGATCTGGGGATGCTAACTCCTCCAAGACATTTTCTTGTGTTGTGAGTATGTGTAAGTGATGACTGTTCAACATTTATCTGATGGATAATGCAGTTTGCTTTGTGAGGCCTGATCCCTTAGACTGTTAAACAAAACTAATCCTCCAGGGTACCGGTATTTAGTGTTATTTAAGGTAATCAGCAGACCTCATCGACCTCCTTTAACCCTGAAATATTGTCGGTTAAGTTCATAGTTTAGGGAATAACACTAGTATTTACCTGTCTGCTATACAGTACATCTACAGTATGTGACATGTGAGATTAGGCAAATGAGTTTATCTAAAATAACAAAATCTTCCAAATCTTCATTGAGCTAGAGAAGCAGGCCACAAAATATGAATTATCGAAAGTCTGTAAATCCCACTATAGTTCTCGCTAATCATAAGTTAATTAATAGATAACCACAAGAACAGTGTAGAGCAGATGAAGGTGGTTGTGAGTGGTGTTTAAAAGTGAAAGTGCTGTGGAAATGTGGGAGAAGAACAGGAAAGTAGTGAGGCA
Organism: Eucyclogobius newberryi; assembly: GCF_026437365.1. Lineage (NCBI taxonomy): Eukaryota > Metazoa > Chordata > Actinopteri > Gobiiformes > Gobiidae > Eucyclogobius > Eucyclogobius newberryi. Next base: position 13,621,145 of record NW_027316500.1, on the reverse strand, counting down.
GCAAAGGCTTAGCACCTCAGAGTTACAGCCTATATTGTTACTGTGCAATAATCAACTGAATCATATATGGATTTTATACAATCCCCATATTAAGGAATTAAGGATGTAACAAGGTTTTAACTAGATCGGGGATGTGCTGTTAAACACACTGCTGTCTTTCACATGAGACCAGATGCACAATACAGGGCCAAAATGTCTATCCATGAGAGCTTGAATTCACTGCCATATATATTTAGGTGCTACGTGCTCAGTGTTTTATTTTTGCATGTTAAAAAAGGTTTGAGGGGCACATTATCATCCAGAACAGTGGTTCTCAACCTGCTGATTTCTGGGGATTTCCAAATGATATGAGGGGGAAAATGGAAATTGCTACAATAGTCTTAAACAAGGCCTGACGCTCTTCAAATGCAGTGGTATATGTACATTTGGCCAGCTAAAGTAATTCATCTAGGTCTATGAGTCTGCATTATAACTTTGGGGGTGGCCTACTTTTTATGCTATTGTTATTTAGGGGGTTGCAGTTAAAAAGGGTTGAGAGCCACTAGTCTAGAAAAGATCAAATGCTAATTTTATACTAAAATAAAGCCAGCTCAGTCTCTTTTTTTTAATACATTAATTTGTAATTCCCTAGGGCATCTGTGACCACAAAGTACTGATGTACAGAACTGTTAAAGCGAAGACAAGTGCAGTTTATTATTATTTAAAGGTGCAATGGACGATTTTTCAGCGATTTGAGAACGCAGGTGGAAGTGCGCATGCGCACTCCCCCGTGCGGACTGATACACACACGTGCGTTTGTTTATTAGCGCAACGGATCGCATCGCATCTCTCGTCTCCCGCAGATTTCCGTCTTCTTCTGAGTCAGCTCGAACTGTCTTTCTCCGTCTTAATTTTGTTCCGTACACTGAGGGAACTATATTATGATAGATCAATGCGCTTAGACACGCGGAAATGTGGGACGATCCGCAGCGATAGGTGCGTTTTATGATTGACACGTGGCAGGACTGATCGGCAGTCCACGCCACGAAGAAATAAGACTTAGATTTGTGCCAAAAAAATCGTCCATTCAACCTTTAATATTCGGGTGCAATCCAAATAGACATTCAATAATAATGTGGCTGGTTTACATTACATTAACATGCGCTGTTCTGACCAAATGAATAAATAAACAAACAAACAAACAAATACTGTATACACTATATACGATACAGACCTAAGGGTCCGAAGGTCCCAGATCTTGATGCCATCTGTAACAGCACTTGTGAGGAAGAGGTTGTATGAATCAGGAGCTTGAGCGCTGAAAATAGACCCCTGTGAGACAGATAGAAAACAATTATGCTTAGTCAGCGCATATGGAAAAGTGCTTTTTGTAAGAGCATTTTAAAGCCATTGCAGCAAAACTATTCTTTTGGTGTTATGACTTTCCTTTATTTACCATTTTATCTAAGATATGTTTAAAGTCACATATAAGGTTTCCCTGCATGTGATAATTGAGTTTGCATTGCAGAAGCCTGCGGCTGCGTTGTTTTTTGTTTAGGTTTCCATTAAGGAGTGTGAGAACTGCCTTCTAAGAGGGCATTTTCCGAGAAGTTCTCTGCTCTGATGAGTTCCAGGTGAATTTTGCCGGAGAGGCGATGGAAATTTGAAGTGGGAAAAGCTGCTTCATTCGACTTGCTCGGCTGCTTGATCTGACTTGGGAGGAGAGAGCAGAGGGTAGACTGATGTTATTTGTGTGCTCTTGAGACAGGGGCAATCCTCTTGATCCTTTGGCATTAACCCTCGCACAAACCAATGCCCACGGGCGTCCAGGCAGAGGACCCCTGCTCTGACGCAACAGTGAAGCTGAAACAACACTCCACAGGCAGCCAGCAAGTGCGCACACAAAAGCTAGCGTGACAAAGAGCAGGCTCCTCTGGTCCAGAGTATCAGCTGCTGTGTGCAAGAGTGCTTTGCAGCTATGAAGGTTAATACCTTTAATTCATACCACTAGCAGCAGTGTACATACAGCTAATCCAGGCCACTGTGACTGTCAAGGGTGGACAAGCTAACATGAAGAAGTGGATAAAGTCCATGTGTCAGGGTACCTCAGGACACACATCTCTTCTGGCCATGACTCTGCAGCAATTTACAATTCTGCAGTCAATTAATATAAGTCATTTAGACATTTGAAATCGATGGTGGGGATCAGATAGGATCTATATTGTACATTTTGAAATCCTCAATGATGTTCTATGATGATTAAATCTGGGAAGCCCATTGGTGGGTTTAAAGAGGGATTTGAAGTTCTATAATGAGTCCTCCTGATTTGAAGAAAGGTCCCTGACGTGTTGGAGCAGCAGCAGTGAAGACTTTTTTTTTTTTTTAGATTATATACTATCCATATCAAACAATTGTATCAGGTACAGCAAATTAAAGCCGATGAAACATGAAGAAAATCCCTGAATACAAACAGATTGTGAGATATTGGTTTTCATTTTGACATGTCTTACATTCTTGATACATTCAGAGCTATACCGCTGTGGATAAAAGCCCAGGACGTCTACTTTGTTAGACATCTGAAAATTGGGTCCACATTGGGCTGAGACAGTGATGAAGGACTGAGGCCACATAAACTCAAAAGCCTCATGGAACAGCATTACTCCAAGGCCATCATCCAGCATGTGATCTCCTTCTGCCATAATGTGGCACTGTTAATCTGCAGTGCTGAAGATTCACATTCAAACACTCAGCAAAATGAATGATACTGGTTATGACACTTCCTGTCTGTCTGTCACAGAAACATCTCAACAGATGTTATTTTAACCATGACCTTCTTCATTCACGCCACAAACACGTTTATTCTTTCAGAGATGGACGGTTCCTTATGTAACTCTGAAACTCTTAGATGTCTTATGCAACACTGAAGCCTTTTATCATGTACAATTCTTTCTTGAATTTGCAATAGCATTTTTCTAAATCGTTAGAAAGATTAATGGGTACCACTTTATAACAATGACACCTTAATATGCCTTAACAAAGCATGAACACTTATTTCATAATGAAAAAATAGTTTATTAAGCATGATTCAGACTTAGTAACTACTAAATAAAGGTTGAGGTGAGGTTTATGGTAAAGAGTTAGGGTTAGTAATACAAAGCCTAAATCATTCTTAACAAACTATTTGTTCATTATGAATTTAGTCTTTGTTCATACTTTACTAAGGAATAATTATAGTTATTATAAAGTGTTACAGATGAATGTATACATTGTATCCCATTATACATTTGTTTTGGCATGCAAACCTATTCGTCCATTGTTTTGGTACCCAATAATTATTTTACCACCTCTATATAATGATGCATGAAATAATAAATATGCTGGATATCGTATAATAATAGTGCAATAAAAGGCAAATATAAAATACATATATTCCTGCTCACCTTGTTCTGTGTAATGCAGTGGACTGCTCGACTGTGGGCGTCGGGTAACTCTGCAGCAACTGCACCTCTGTTCATGTCAAAAACTTGGATGGACCGATCTGATCCACACACCAAAACGATGTCTGATACAAGGATAAGGGATAAAACGCAACGTTCTTTCCAATTTGTAACACAAATGATTTGACGCTGTGATTTGAAGCTGTGTAAAATGTATATAGGTAGTGACGCCACATGTCCATAGGGTTAGTTCAAGGTAAAGTAGTGTAAACTTTAACAACAGACTGGACCGCAGACATTTCTCACGCAGACAGAGGAAGTCCCAGGGCAAAAGGAAGTGAGACTGCTGAGATACAGAATATGACCAAACGCAAACATTTAAATTATAGTATTTTGCAGCATGATTCATTAAAGGATACAAGACACAAAATCATTGATTGAAGACAAATCAGTAATCTCAGTTGCTGATACAGACAACGAGTTTGTCAATTTGATAGCACTATGTTGTTGATACCTAAAAGAAAAAAAGAAGAGCTAATTTTATTCCACTGATAAAATGATATGGTTACATAAATATGTGTTCTACAGTGCACAAAGTGGTCTTTTGTTATCAGGGTAAAGTGAACTTGCCTTCTGAGGTCATCTCGATTAGTGTCTATATTGTACAGATACATGTGAAGCAAAGGCCCCGATGCCACAAGTATGAATTTGTCCAGATAATAAAACTGTGCGCGTCTGATTGGTTTGGAGAAGGTTCCGTTACCCTGCAGACATAAAAGGAAGTGTCATTTAAAAGTGATTTGGCCAAAGCACTAGGGCCATACACGCATTTGTCCAGGAGAAGACAACTGCAGCAGAGACCAGGGTTTGAGGACAGGTGCACTATTCTGACCAACTGTAAACTGTGTATATATTCAGACCAAGTCTATTTGATCTTATTTGTAAATTAAAAATGGAATGCATGCCCTTTTTGATATATTTTTTCTACTATCATTATTCATTGTTGTATGTTGCACCTTAAAGCAAGTTCCCAGTTTGTGAATTCTGTTCACTGACAATGGCAATAAACCCCTTTCTGATTCTGATTGTCCAGTATGTAATGGAATAATATCTAATGAAAATTCTGACTCTGTCTTTTGTGAAATGAGGAAAAATTACATAACAACTCAAATAACAAACTTGATTTTAAGCATGTTATTAGTGATTCTGATTACTAGTATACATTTTATATATCTTTGTATGGTCCCAGGTTGATTGCATGACTTTTCTCAGGTCCCAGGCTGAAAAGTTCGAGCCATGTTCAAACCCTGTGTGTGTATTGAATCGCTGTATTGAATCATGACCTTGGAAATGGATCAAATTTAAGTTGGCCATTGATCTGCGTTTCTATTTCAATTTTGCAAATAACAATATAAAACTATGAATGGCACTGTAATCGTAAGAAATGCTTAGAAAGAAGAAACCACAGCAGAATAAAATGAAATAGAAGCGTATGTTAAATGCACTGCATGGGACATTTACCATAATAATAGCAGACTCTGGGCTCTTGTGGGTCCAGATTCGCAGCGTCTGGTCTTTCGAGGCGCTCAGCCACCACTGCCTACTGAGGCTCCAGCTCACACTGCTCACCGCCCTGTCATGCCCTGTATGTCAACATTAGGATTAAACTCACAATGATACAGAATTAGGGTTTTATTGTGTTTTTTTCAATGATGCAGCAGTTCCCTCTGGGCCAGGGCTCTGCTCAACTTAACTCTGCTGCGCCCTTGTGGCCATTTAGATAAAGTTCTGTTGCACATACTTCATTTGACATTTCAACCGTGGCATAAAACAAGTTTTGTTGTCAACAGTTTAATCAATAAATCAAAATAGCTATCAAAATGTGTGTTATTGTTCAATTTCAATAAACCCAATATACTCCCAAAATATAAAAACACTGGGGACATAATAGGAGTCAGATGTTTCATGGGTTGCAGTGTTGACTTCACACACCTGAATAGACATTTGGGTTGCCCGTAAGAGACGACTGAAACAGTAACACTGAGCAGTCGCCAAGACCACACAGAACTTGTTTTCCGTCACCTGGGAGAGAAGAGGAAACACAGGACTTTTCATGGATCTGGTCCCAGTGTTTTTTTGTAAATTGCCTACACTTAAACAGACCAGTAATGCTGGACAGTTTCAGACAATACAGTACAGTGTAATAAACATACATGCAAGTGAAAGTGCAAGAAGAAACTGAGCAATAGTTGTAGAATACGGTTTGTGGTTTACATACAAACTTTGGGGACATCTGTCTTACCTGAGTATTGCAGGCTGTACAAAGGTTTGCTTGATGTGGCAAACTCTGTCTTTGACGTGGTTGGGGCTGCACAGTCCTTAGGGTAATCTTGGACTTTAAAACTCCTTAAAAAAGTAAGGTTATGGCTTCTGGCATCAAAGTTTAATTTTATTTATTACTTGATAAATTCTTACTTTGTATTGATAGTCTTTGGTGATGGGCCTTTTGTAACATTTGTTTTGGGAGAGAACATATCTCTTCTGGAAAGTACAGAACAAAATGTCATATGTGTTGATACTAGAATGATGAGATGAGAAACAAATGTGTTATGGCTTGAAGAGATTGCAAACATACTTTGTAGCACTGGTGTAGCCAGATGACTTCACTTTTGTGTTAAAAAACAATGAATGATCTTTTATTCCCACTATGTGAAAAAAGACTGGGTTAAAAAAGACACTGTGATAAAGTCAAGTCAGTTATTAGTGCTGCTGTTTGGGTATAATAAAATTAAATAAAATACCATCAGATTTAGGGACACATCTGTACTATGCATGTATTTACTGAATGTGGAAAGAAGGCATTTGCTGTCAGTATGTTATCATGAAATTACAGTGAGATCAGTTTTTCCATACCATTTATAAGTGTGTATCTTTGTCTAGCCAGAAATCGCTCTAGGAGAGCAAAGCCTGCATACTCTGCATACTCTGAGCATTTAGGATGAAAATATACGTAAAAGGCACCAACATTTTGCTGGCTTGTCAAAAGCATCATTGATATCCAGCTGTTATTTAATGGTGATTTAGTTTTATGGAGTAGTAAACACCACATTCTGGTCCATTAAATTACCTTGGCCGTAAGTTAGTTTTGAAAAGAACTGAAGAAGCATTGAGTATGTGCAAATTGTATCCTAACAAATGTATGTTCTGGTCAAAGCAAATCCTCTGTCCTCTATATTCTCTGTAGGGTCACATTGCACAGTCAAATGTCTGTTGCCAGATCGCTTACGGTATTTGTATATGATTTTGTCTCGTTTTATATTATGCTCTATGGATTGCATAAGTCTTTTGCATGTCTGTGGTTTTTTGGTCTTTCGTGGCTGTCACGCAGTGCCCATAGACTCTCTGATGATCCCCATACAAGACTTGGCCCTGGCAGCTCTCTTCTCTCCAGCTGTGGGACGTCTGGCTAACTGGCAACCTCAGCACTAACTCGCAGTGTGAGCCAGATGCTAACAACAGAATAAGTCTCCAGTAAAAGAAAAATATATGTGCGGAAAAAGTCAAATAATACACCAGGTAACCACAAAGCTCCAACAATGTGCATTTAAAGCTTTGTATGTCATCAAATGTAGTTGTAGTTGTTAAAGCATGAAACCAGAACAATTCTCAAAGTCTGTTATCAGACCGTAATATATCCTGGATGAGCTTAACTTAGTTCTGATCAGTTTGTGTTCGATTGGATTGGTTTAAGATTTATGAAGCATATATTTTATTTACTTTTTAAAATAAAGACAAGAAACCTTTCTTTTTAGGCAGGTGGACATCCTTCTTCTTTAACTGTACATTCAGAGGAGACTCTGGCAGTGTAGAAGAACTGCAAAAATAACAGAGGGGAAACAGCAACGTTAATGTCTTTATTATCCAACATGCATATTTACATGTTATATTGTATTATGTAGTTTTACAAAATAGATTTCAAGAAATACATGCATTCATAGGATTAATGTTATAATTACCTTGGAAACACTGAAAGCCCTTCATATTTAACCCAGGTCTTTTGCAGGTCACATATATTTAGCTCCAACAGGCTCAAACACGGTGTGAACAAAGAGCTCACAAACAGCAGAATCTGGACATACATTTAAAATAAGTGGAAGATTATAATACGCAAGGACTGACATGAGACAAATCTGGCTAGTACTTACAGAGTTATTATCTTGGCTCAAAGAAGTAGAATAAGCCCCGGCCATGGTGATGCTCAACTCAGGATAATCTATTAAATACATTTAAAAATGGTGAAAACTAATATTTTACACTTCGACATTTCTGACAAACATTTCCCCAAATACCTTTAAAATAGAGCACTGTTAACAGTTCTGAGGTGGCCAAGTCCAACATGTATAGTCCATTTGTGCTTCCGATGCATATCCAGCTAGATTTCCTGCAGGAACACCAGTTATGTATTCTGAACTATATTCTGTCCATGTGAAGGTGATGTCTGCGTGTGTTTCTTTGTGGATCAGTGTTTTCCTGCTAAAAATACGTTTCACAACAAAAACTACTATCGTATGTTAATCCGATTTTAGATATTCAGTAGTACTATCAGTAGTATAATTAAATGTATTGTATGACGCTGAATTAAGCTGACTTTGTATTAGTATCATTATTTTGACAGCATGAAACAGTTAATGCCTCTGGCCCTAATCTGTGCCCTCTGACGAAAGAGGCCATGAAGATTTGGTAATGTGGAAATGTGTGATATTTCTTCTTCTGTTTGGATCATATTTTCCAGTGTGATATTTTTGTGATGGTTTTGCTCCTACTGCTTATTGGATTCCACGCTTTTCTGGAATAACGTCATGTGATAATGTTCATATAGACAGAAAAATATATATACGGTACTTAACAATATTGTAAAATGTCAGTTAAAAAGCTGGTAAGAATTTACTTTTTCTCATCTGTGGATGGTAAAGAACACACTTCCATTTTAAGAATCGGTTTAGCAGTCTCCACTTCCCCTACTTGTGTACTTTGTGTGCTACCTCCTGGAGACAAAGAACATTGTTAATCAACGAAAATACATTTGAGATATTTCTGTGAAATTATCTTTGCCTGTTTGTTGTCCCAAAGGCTCTTGAAGCAGTCGAGTTCTTTTTTCTATTTTCTGAAGATCAGTTTTGGTCACCAGGTGGCACCTGTCCTCATTAGTAAGAGAAAAGCACCATACCTGGAAAAACAAACAAACACATAGTTTTGCTAGATTCATTTCCCATGTTTCAGAATTTGAAATTTAGAGGCATATTTTCCTAACCCGGCCATCCAATGATCCAATACAAAATTGTTGTGTTTCTGACAAAAATATCACATTGATTATTGGAGAACCTAAAAGGAAATCATATTTAATTCATACTGTTAATACTTCTGAAAAACATTTTTAAAACTCTTCATACCGGACAGGACGTACGATTGATAGATGACTGATTCAGTCTGTAAATCCCACACCTGAGGAAAATGTAATATTATTGTTAAGTATAATAAAATATATACTTTCTGGAAATAAAAAAACAGCATGTGCATTGCAAATGAGAATAAGAAATATCTAGCAGGACCTTGAAAGTGCGATCCTCTGACGTGGTGACCAAAATGTTACTGTTCCAGGAACAAAACTCTGCAGAAGTTAAAAATCCGAGATGACCAGTTAAAGTGGAAATTGTTTCTTGTTTCTAGTTGGTGAAAAGATTTTCATAGGATTAAATTAGTCATATTCTTGTGTGATCATTAGTTGCATCATAGTAGAAAGATATTCAATTGTAGTCATCTGGACGTTTCGACTCTCATCCAAGAGTCATTCTCACTCTTGGATGAGAGTCGCAGCGTTTTGTTTTTCTAAAAAGTCCAGATGACTTCTACTGAATCTTTTTCTACAATGGAACACTCCTGGATGAATGAGGGATGACACCGACATAGTTGCATATGTAGTAAATGTTACCTTTGAGTTCAGTATATAAGCAGTATTATTGGTGCATGCTGCAACTCTGTCATCAGAGGCAGAAAAAGAAAGATGAACTACTCTTCCCAACAATGTGGCTATAATTGTTCCAGCAACAATTTGGCCTGAAAAAATAAAGGCAACAAATCAGCAATAACCAGAAAAGGTTTCAAAGTTTAGTCATCTATGGAGAGACAGCAGATTAATACTTTGCAACTGATCAACCATCAATGCACTATATGGCTGAAAGCATTACTTATTTTGACGCACCTTCTCTGGCCCTCTTCTGGCAACTCTCAATATCCCAGATGATAATGTAATCAGCAGAGGCAGAACAGAGAACTGGCCTGTTACCTTTTCCAAAAGTCATAACACTGATGTCACTGTGGTGGCCAGTCAATTGCAACTGCTGCTATAAATAGAATATTGTGAATAAACAGGTGTGTCGATGGCAGGTGTATTGCAGATTAATAGTTAACGTTACCCTTTTTGTGTCCATGTGATGGTAAACCAATATATCTTTGTCATTCAATATTGCACAGAAAGATTGACAGCACGCAAGCTGCTGGTGGGAAACGAGCCGAACCCGAGTGAGACAGAGCTTTTCAGTAATCATCTTCAATGTTTTTAGCAAGCAGTCACACTCATCCAACGTTATCTATGTGCTACTTGCTCCAAAAATGTACATAGACAAAAGCTCTCTGCCCACAGGTTACCATGGTGACACCAAACTCAGAATTTACTTCCGATTGACGTAGATTGACGTAGATGTCTCGTTGCCCCAGTTGTTGTTGTTGTTGTTGTTGTTTTATGGCGGTTGGCATCCGAGTGTTGCATTACCGCCAGACTTTATTCCTCAGACGTTGCCCCAGTTGGGAGATGAAAAAGGTACCTCTGTGTTTATGTTTCATTGTTTTCAAAGTCCATGGATCAAAGTGGAAAGGAATCGTACGCACCCGCATTCTTTTCGCATAATATAATGCATAATATGCGAAAAGAATGCGGGTGCGACTACGACAAAGTCTAAGGAATAAAGTCTGGCGGTAATGCAACACTCGGATGTCAACCGCCATAAAACAACAACAACAACAACAACAACAATGCGGGTGCGTACGATTATGCTTAATATCGTCACATGAGCGGTCAGTCGCAGAGCAAATTAAAACATTTCTAAACAGGAGAGTGCAACGTCCTCGAATTGAGGCCAGACCTGATGGTTCAATGAGTTTTTATTGTTTATTCCATTCCATGTCATTCAACCAACGTAAGAGCTAGGCAAGAACACACCAAGAATAATTACCATTTGTCCATATAATAACATTTACTATCTTTTTACCTTAGTATAACTATTAAAATCAACATTTTTAACATGTTCAATGAAACATTAATTCATATTACAAACTTGTTCCCTTGATGACCCTAGCTTGATCTCAAGTAGACTTCCGTTTCACTGTTCCGGTTACACAGGAAGTTACCAAAATAAAAGCAACACAATTCACCTTTATAGTTGGAGACATGTGCGAAGGGAACCAGGACAGAAGCGCGTGCGGCGGGACCAATAGATCCATGGGCGGGACAGATGTACAGTAAGACAGTGGAGAGACAGGAGAGACAGAGGAGAGACAGGAGGGACAGAGGAGATACAGGAGGGACAGAGGAGATACAGAGGAGAGACAGGGGGGACAGAGGAGAGACAGGAGGGACAGAGGAGGGACAGGAGGGACAGAGGAGAGACAGGAGGGACAGAGGAGATACAGGAGGGACAGAGGAGATACAGAGGAGAGACAGAGGAGAGACAGGGGGGACAGAGGAGAGACAGGAGGGACAGAGGAGGGACAGGAGGGACAGAGGAGAGACAGGAGGAGAGACAGGAGGGACAGAGGAGAGACAGAGGAGAGACAGGGGGGACAGAGGAGAGACAGGAGGGACAGGAGGGACAGAGGAGAGACAGAGGAGAGACAGAGGAGAGACAGGGGGACAGAGGAGAGACAGGAGGGACAGAGGAGGGACAGAGGAGATACAGGAGGGACAGAGGAGAGACAGGGGGGACAGAGGAGAGACAGGAGGGACAGAGGAGGGACAGGAGGGACAGGAGGGACAGAGGAGAGACAGGAGGAGAGACAGGAGGGACAGAGGAGAGACAGAGGAGAGACAGGGGGACAGAGGAGAGACAGGAGGGACAGAGGAGGGACAGGAGGGACAGAGGAGAGAGAGGAGAGACAGAGGAGAGACAGGGGGGACAGAGGAGAGACAGGAGGGACAGAGGAGAGACAGGAGGGACAGAGGAGGGACAGAGGAGAGACAGAGGAGAGGAGGGACAGAGGAGAGACAGGGGGACAGAGGAGGGACAGAGGAGAGACAGAGGAGGGACAGAGGAGGGACAGGAGGGACAGAGAAGAGACAGAGGAGGGACAGAGGAGAGACAGAGGAGAGACAGAGGAGGGACGGGAGGGACAGAGGAGAGACAGGAGGGACAGAGGAAAGACAGAGGAGGGACAGAGGAGAGACAGGGGGACAGAGGAGGGACAGGAGGGACAGAGGAGAGACAGAGGAGAGACAGGGGGGACAGAGGAGAGACAGGAGGGACAGAGGAGAGACAGGGGGGACAGAGGAAAGACAGGAGGGACAGAGGAGAGACAGGAGGGACAGAGGAGGGACAGAGGAGAGACAGAGGAGAGGAGGGACAGAGGAGAGACAGAGGAGAGACAGGGGGGACAGAGGAGGGACAGAGGAGAGACAGAGGAGGGACAGAGGAGAGGAGGGACAGAGGAGAGACAGAGGAAGGACAGAGGAGAGATAGAGGAGGGACAGAGGAGAGACAGAGGAGGGACAGAGGAGAGGAGGGACAGAGGAGAGACAGGGGGGACAGAGGAGAGACAGAGGAGGGACAGAGAAGAGACAGAGTAGAGACAGGGGGACAGAGGAGAGACAGAGGAGGGACAGAGTAGAGACAGGGGGACAGAGGAGGGACAGAGGAGAGACAGAGGAGAGACAGGAGGGACAGAGGAGAGACAGGAGGGACAGAGGAGAGACAGAGGAGAGACAGAGGAGAGACAGAGGAGGGACAAAGGAGAGACAGAGGAGAGACAGAGGGGACAGAGGAGGGACAGAGGAGAGACAGAGGAGAGACAGGAGGGACAGAGGAGAGACAGAGGAGAGACAGGAGGGACAGAGGAGAGACAGGGGAGAGACAGGAGGGACAGAGGAGAGACAGGAGGGACAGAGGAGAGACAGAGGAGGGACAGAGGAGAGACAGAGGAGAGACAGAGGAGGGACAAAGGAGGGACAGGAGGGACAGAGGAGATACAGAGGAGAGACAGAGGAGAGACAGGGGGGACAGAGGAGAGACAGGAGGGACAGAGGAGGGACAGGAGGGACAGAGGAGAGACAGGAGGGACAGAGGAGATACAGGAGGGACAGAGGAGATACAGAGGAGAGACAGAGGAGAGACAGGGGGGACAGAGGAGAGACAGGAGGGACAGAGGAGGGACAGGAGGGACAGAGGAGAGACAGGAGGGACAGAGGAGATACAGGAGGGACAGAGGAGATACAGAGGAGAGACAGAGGAGAGACAGGGGGGACAGAGGAGAGACAGGAGGGACAGAGGAGGGACAGGAGGGACAGAGGAGAGACAGGAGGAGAGACAGGAGGGACAGAGGAGAGACAGAGGAGAGACAGGGGGGACAGAGGAGAGACAGGAGGGACAGGAGGGACAGAGGAGAGACAGAGGAGAGACAGAGGAGAGACAGGGGGACAGAGGAGAGACAGGAGGGACAGAGGAGGGACAGAGGAGATACAGGAGGGACAGAGGAGAGACAGAGGAGAGACAGGGGGGACAGAGGAGAGACAGGAGGGACAGAGGAGGGACAGGAGGGACAGGAGGGACAGAGGAGAGACAGGAGGAGAGACAGGAGGGACAGAGGAGAGACAGAGGAGAGACAGGGGGACAGAGGAGAGACAGGAGGGACAGAGGAGGGACAGGAGGGACAGAGGAGAGACAGAGGAGAGACAGAGGAGAGACAGGGGGGACAGAGGAGAGACAGGAGGGACAGAGGAGAGACAGGGGGGACAGAGGAGAGACAGGAGGGACAGAGGAGGGACAGAGGAGAGACAGAGGAGAGGAGGGACAGAGGAGAGACAGGGGGGACAGAGGAGGGACAGAGGAGAGACAGAGGAGGGACAGAGGAGGGACAGGAGGGACAGAGAAGAGACAGAGGAGGGACAGAGGAGAGACAGAGGAGAGACAGAGGAGGGACGGGAGGGACAGAGGAGAGACAGGAGGGACAGAGGAAAGACAGAGGAGGGACAGAGGAGAGACAGGGGGACAGAGGAGGGACAGGAGGGACAGAGGAGAGACAGAGGAGAGACAGGGGGGACAGAGGAGAGACAGGAGGGACAGAGGAGAGACAGGGGGGACAGAGGAAAGACAGGAGGGACAGAGGAGAGACAGGAGGGACAGAGGAGGGACAGAGGAGAGACAGAGGAGAGGAGGGACAGAGGAGAGACAGAGGAGAGACAGGGGGGACAGAGGAGGGACAGAGGAGAGACAGAGGAGGGACAGAGGAGAGGAGGGACAGAGGAGAGACAGAGGAAGGACAGAGGAGAGATAGAGGAGGGACAGAGGAGAGACAGAGGAGGGACAGAGGAGAGGAGGGACAGAGGAGAGACAGGGGGGACAGAGGAGAGACAGAGGAGGGACAGAGAAGAGACAGAGGAGGGACAGAAGGGACAGAGGAGGGACAGAGGAGAGACAGAGGAGGGACAGAGTAGAGACAGGGGGACAGAGGAGGGACAGAGGAGAGACAGAGGAGAGACAGGAGGGACAGAGGAGAGACAGGAGGGACAGAGGAGAGACAGAGGAGAGACAGAGGAGAGACAGAGGAGGGACAAAGGAGAGACAGAGGAGAGACAGAGGGGACAGAGGAGGGACAGAGGAGAGACAGAGGAGAGACAGGAGGGACAGAAGAGAGACAGAGGAGAGACAGGAGGGACAGAGGAGAGACAGGGGAGAGACAGGAGGGACAGAGGAGAGACAGGAGGGACAGAGGAGAGACAGAGGAGGGACAGAGGAGAGACAGAGGAGGGACAAAGGAGAGACAGAGGAGAGACAGAGGAGGGACGGGAGGGACAGAGGAGAGTCAGAAGGGAGACAGAGGTGGGACAGCGAAGGGACAAAGGAGCAACAGAGGCAAACAGGCAAACATGTGTGAGGGGCAGAGATTAATCCTGTTTGGCACTGGGCGTGTTCTGTTGCTTCAAACACGTGTGTAACGCATAATGTGCGCACATTACTCCTGATGTCTTGCGCCCCCTAAATGGCCGCGCCCTCTACTCAGAGAAGTTCTGCTTTATATTGTAAAGGTTAATAGGTGTTGCTGCAGTATATATAATGCATAAATATAACACATAATGTATACAATATGTATAAAAATATGATTTTTAGTTGTCGCATTACAATGCGCATACAGTGTATTTACTTTCTACAGTACTGACACCCGCCACACGGTGGCAGTAAACGACCAGAAGGTCAACAGGATTTTAGAAGTTCCATTATGACGCTTGAAAATGTGTAAAAAGTTTAAAAATACATCAGTAATACAACATCTATTTTACCTTACTACTAGCGATCATTTGCTACTGGATTGCAATGGCACAACCAAAATGACAGTAATGTTTTGTTTCGATGGATGAAAAAAAAATGGGACAAATTTAGTTTCGTAACAACCAACCCAGGAACAAAACAGTGGGAGTCGAGCTTTAAGTGGATCTCAGGTCATCCCGGTTGACTGCAAAAGGATAAAGTGTTTATTAAAAGCGTGAATGGAGAGGTGCACTACGGGAAATGTAGTCAAAGTGCACAAACGCTGTTGGTTGGTGCAGGTTGGGTGTCGTCTACGGCCGCTAAGCTGTAGTTGGATGAATCAGACGACGTTGACAGTCCTTGTTATATGACTGTGCTTTTGTAGTGCGGTGCTAACTTTAGCCACGCCGTTAGCGGGATTCACATTTTAGGATATATCCAAAAGAGTCAAGTTTCTTTGCCAAGTCATTCTGCGGACTGACTAGATCTTTCTAACGCGTTTTTATTCTTACATATCGGAAATGATTCTTGTTATGCTCAATCGGAAAGTGAGCTAACACAACTTAAGCTAAATGGCTACCTAGCGTGTCTGGAACTTGTGCATTTCATAACTTAGTCATCGGGGGCCATAACAACCCGGCTAGTGGACGAAGAAGGTGGCTAGCTTCAAACTTCACCGCAGTTCTTTAAAAAAAAAAAACAATAACAAAACAAGAACCAAACTTGAGCGCAGTGCAGTTTGTTAGCATCTCAAAGCTAGCATTTTTTAAAGGAATTGTACTATGAAAAAGGCACAGTGCGACACATTGGGATTTCAACCTCAAAAGGACATCGTATACAACAAATTCCTCCCTTATGCGGACAGGTTAGATGAAGAGTCCAATGATGTTTTGAGTAAAATTAAAGGTAATTTGGCCCGAGCCGTACAGCTCAGAGAAATATGGCCCGGCGTGCTCTTCTGGACGAGGAAACTTTCCACGTAAGTCATCTATTTTGTACAAACATGTGACAGTTTTAAGCTCCACTTCTTCAATTTACTGGCTAATGAAGAAGTGCTCCCTTTGTCACTGAAAGATGGACTCTATTTATGTTTTGCCTCGGTGTAATCAGCTGTATACAATGGAAAACAGTCGAAAATGGTATTCGTTGATTTGAACTGAAATAATAGGCACTTTCAGCGTGTAGCAATATTAATAATCCAACTGTTCATTACACTTTATAAACAAGTTTCAAGTGTAATCCGTGTCATTCATGCTGGCCTCCTGATGCCCTGGCTCAGAGTGATGGAAAGTTTACAGTGGGGTGACCCAGTTTCTTGTCTGACTTTTATTATCATATATGGATTACGTTGCATGGGGTTTGTAATGTGCAGAAAATATGATTGGAACTTTTGTCATTGAATGTGATTGACAGACAACTTCATGACATTTCTCTTTCTCTGTGCCACACACAGGTACATGCGTCTGTACGGTCGGAAATTCAGCAAAGAAGATCATGTACTTTTCATCAAGTTGCTGTACGAGCTAGTGATGATCCCCAAACTGGAGATCAGTATGATGCAAGGCTTTTCTCGCCTTCTCATCAACCTCCTGAAGTAAGAGGCGGACACGCGTTCATACACACTCTTTAAGTACACATTGTTTTTGTATTGAAATCATTCACAATCTTTTTTTCCTTGTGGTGTTATTTTTTTAGGAAAAAAGAGCTGTTGTCGAGGGAGGACCTAGAGTTACCATGGCGACCCTTGTACGAACTACATGACAGGATTCTGTATTCAAAGACTGAACATCTGGGTCTCAACTGGTTTCCAAAGTATGTGTGTAGTTTGCATATTCTACCTTTTTTTATTGTAAATGTTTTTTAGCTCGAATAAAATGATTAGTTAATGTTAGTCCATTTTACTTCAAACACAGTAGACCCACAGAAGACATTTTTGCATTTATTTGCCTTATTTTGCACAACAGTATGCTCACATTTAGACCAGAAACATTAGATATGTGCAGATTATTTAAGGTATTACTTCAACACCCCTGGAGAAAATCTGTGAAGCGCTTGCAGCCAGCAGTGCGAGGTGCTCTTTTATGGTGCTATGGGAACATTGTTTCTCACATATCTTTGCGTGTCACATATGAATCATTATGGTTTAATACAAGCTGCTTTCGCTTAAAGCTTGCGGAATCTATTGCACAAAACATACATTACATGGAGATGAGCTGTAAAGTTAGTTAATTTAATATTCTCTATGTGATTAGCGTTTTTTTGCTGAATGCAATCTTTATTCCTTTGTCTCCTTTCACATTCAGCTCTCCTCGACCTCGTACATCCTCTAAAAACTTAATGCTAAAATTGGTTCGGAGGTGGTAAGAACAATATTCCTCCTTCTGTTTTACTTTGAAATAATCCTGTTGGTCACTTGTTTTTTTTCTTGGATAAATTGCATGTAAAGGCACAAACTCGCCACCCATACGCAGCTTGTACAAGGAACAGAACCGTTCATGATCAATGTTAACATTACACTCATATTGGAGACTGTCGCACTGCAGCTAACAGATTCTCAGCCCTCTATCCCCTGCATCTACGCTCATAGGCTTCTCTGGGATCCCTTCTAATTTCATGTGAGATGTGTATTCATCTGCTTTGGTTTAAGTTCTCAATGAAAACTACAAAATCATTCAAAATTGTCAGACAAAACTTTGTAATGAGGCTTGTTTCTTGGATTGAAAAAAACAAAACAAAAGTTGATCGGTGGTGGGCTGCAGCCTGGCAGATGTCTAGGGGCTTCAGGGAGGCAATAGTATGGTTTGTTTGTCCCCATCCTGTAATGTGCTGTGGTCAATGTAAGGCTCTGATACAAAGGTCACTGGAGAACCCTTAATGTCTCGACCCTTTGTAGCGGACTACTCATTACCGACCCATTCTTGAGTGTATTAAAATGCATTAAACATATTTGAAATGCATGCGTTTAACACTATTGGTGTGATGTTGGCACAATGTGTATCAAGATGGTTGTATTGCATCTACAATTGCAATAATGGCTAAAATGTTGCTGGTTTCCCAATTGTGTATCATATCAGCTTTCAAACCATCACGCTAGCAGTGGTTGAGTCAGATTGTCCCAGGCATGGCTTGAGCTTGCATGAGAGCACATGGGTGGGATTCTTGGGCTGGGAGCTCAAAAGCTGGAGTTATATTGGTCATGGGCTTTTAGAGTGGTTATATGACCTCACACATGTCATCTGTAAGTGAAGATAACCTTGTCAAAGTGATGCCTAAGAAGCTCAAAAGGCAACCAAAACAAATGTGGCAATACAGGACTCAGGCCAGTTACCACTGAAATAGTAACAACAAACCACATGATGATGTTTTCCTACCTTTCTTTATTATAAGAGGGTAGAAAAACATTTTCTTTATTGTGGGTTAAGAATAAATATACACATTTATCTTTACAGTGTTGGTGACAAAGTAATGTCATTATTTCAGATGAGGCATATTTTAAATTTTAATTTATATCAAATTAAGTCTTCACGTCAACCAGAGTTTGTGTACTAAATGTGTTGTAAAACAGTATTGACATGCTTCTTTCTGTTGCAGCTCTGTGGAAAATGTGATCAGAGCACTGATAAAAAACTGCAGACCGTGAGTGTACTCTATTTTTTATTTTGTTTGTTTTTCTTGAAGTCGTATTTATCACTAACCTGAGGAAAACACGTTTGAGGTTTGCATTAGCTCAACATAGCGCTGCAGATTTCTGAGGGCGCTCTTGGACTCTTACGCAGATAATCCTATTATCTCATCTAATTCTGTCCTGTCTGAGCGTTTCCTATTACCGTGAGAAGGGAGAGTGATTCGTGGTCAAGTGCCAAAATACTGGTCAGAAACAAGTGCAGGAAGTGTTTTTTCAGCAAAAAGTAAAAACAGGACATTGGCTGACAATTTATACACAAACATTTGTTCTAAGGCTGAAACAAGTTAATGGATGAATTGCGACTAATGGGTTATTAAGATACTCTTCAACTCATTTTGTTATTGCCCTGCCATGTTTAGAGAAGAGGGTTTATGACTCAGACAATGCAGCAATTACATCAAAATGACACAGGAAATTGTTGTTTTCAAGCAGCGTCACTTTAGCTTTATCTGGGTCTCCTGGCGCAGTATCAGTTCATTTGAAATGTAACTTAGAATAAACAATCTTAATTAGTCAGTGTATGCTTAAACACTGTTCAGTTGATTGTGTGAATCAGCTGAGAGTCTGAGTGTTGTCATCCAATCTAAAGTTGTTTGCACTTACACAGGTATTTTTCTGACTCGGCTACTCAGGAAATGTTGGATGAGTGGAGACCTCTTCTATGTCCATTTGATGTTACAATGCAGAGAGCGATCAGTTACTTTGAGCTCTTTCTGCCCACCACTCTCCCCCCAGAGCGGAACGATAAGGGTTTCAAGTATGACATCTTGAATAACGGCAATCTGATATATTTGCCGGTACATGTGCTAAAGCAGTTTGTTTGTCATCAGGTTGTGGTTTGAGGAAATGCTGAACTTATGGGTGTCTGTTCAAAACCTTCCGAGCTGGGAAGTGGTAAGTCATCCTATCTTACAAGTGACGGGCAAAGACTTGTCTGTATTAATGTGGGATTCTGCTTTTCTTCTTAGCATCTGGTTAGTCTTTTTGCTCGTCTGGCTAATGATAACATTGGCTACATTGACTGGACTCCCTATATCCCCAAGGTTTGTTTGTTTGTTTACACACACACACACACACACACACAACAGTCTGGTACATAGTTGGAGGTTTGCGAAACACACTCGTGAGACTACAGCGTTACGGCTCCTCAAGTTTCCTTGTTGATCTGGCAGTGTGTCACTTTTAGAAATGTGAAAGTGTGTTTCATCATATTCATACAATCATATTAGTTATTTCTCATATTAACTAAAACCTTTCTGTCAAATACATGTTCACACAATATATTTTCATTTAAATAGAATGTAATTAAATTAAACAGATTTCCCTCCTGTATTTTAGATTTTTACAAGAATTTTAAGAAGTCTGAATCTCCCAGTCGGCTCCAGTCAGATGATGGTGCCACGATACATCACAAATGCATATGACATTAACCATGCAGTTTTGTGGGTCTCTGCCTTATTGGTGAGTTTACACTTAAACAATTTTAAGTACCGGTAGCTTCACTTTCTTTACCTTTATTGATCTTTTTACAATTTCTTATTAGGGTGGACCCAACAAAGAGGCACAAGCTCAGCTCAGTGGCCTTTTCAAAAGTATTACATCGTTCTTTCATCCTTCAAACCATGGTCGTTGGTTGGTAAGTGACTTGTATACTTCATTAGTTATATGAAGATATTATTCAATTCATATTAAGTAATTCATCAACAACAAAGGAGGCACTTATTTAGGTCCAAAGCAAAATTGTCCAGCGTAATACTTATCGTCTAATACTGATCCACCATGCTGGTTTAATGTGGCACATGATACCCACTGTCATGCTGACGGTGGAGACACATGCTTTTTGCTCTGAAGGACCCTTCTGTTGCTCTGGGTTTACCACAGGATCAGGTCCAGACATGTGAGTTAGCCCACAAAGCTAATAAAGGTCATTGAAGGCAGCGCCACATGCCGTTCTGTTTTGAGGTGCGCCCTCCATTACATCTGCAATCTCTGGCAAAACATGTCCCACACGCTGCACTATTAATGGCACAGGGATGACTGTTTATTTTTGGCTGTTGTAAACAAAATGCAGAATATGTTTCCACTTATTTTTATGACCCGTGTATTTGAAAGACAGAATATTTGGCTATATTTTTTTTACAAAATCTTCACATTTCTGTTGACAATATTGACTTATTTCCCCCAAAATCAGGTTTGGAACAAAAGTGATCAATTTGTTCTAGAACGCTCTGCTCTGTAACAACAAAATTCACGCCACTTTTGTATTTGTGAACTTATGATTTGTGTTCCGTAAATCCCCAAACCGTCCTGATCTCTTTTTAACCTCTCACAGATGAAGCTGATGAAGCTGCTCCATAGACTCCCTGCTAGTGTTGTGCGCAGGCTGCACAGGGAGCGCTACAGAAAGTCCACCTGGCTCACCCCAATACCCGACAGCCACAAACTCACAGAGCAGGACATCACAGAGTTTGTCAATGGCATGATGGAGCCTGTGTTACTCGCCATGTTCAGCAAAACGGGCAGCCTTGATGCAGCAAAAGCACTACAAAACCTGGCCCTGATGCGACCCGAGCTAGTCATTCCACCAGTACTAGAAAAGTAAGTTCCTGCATTTTAACTCTATTTCACTTCTCATAACAATGTCACGCTCTAGAAACTGAATAATTAGGTTTCTCATTAAACAAAGGCCTAATTGCTCTCCACACTCGGCAGGACGTACCCCGCTCTGGAGACGCTGACGGAGCCGCATCAGCTCACAGCCACTCTGAGCTGCATGATTGGGGTGGCTCGCAGTCTGGTTTCCGGGGGCCGTTTCTTTCCCGAGGGCCCCACTCACATGCTGCCCCTGCTCATGAGGGCTCTGCCTGGGGTGGACCCAAATGACTTCAGCAAGTGCATGGTACTTCCACCCATCTGTTCCTAAAGGCTCATCCAAACTAAGCTGTTTCGAGTTGAAATTAAGTGACTTATTCTCTGCTCACAGATTACCTTCCAGTTTATTGCTACATTTGTGACCTTGGTGCCTTTAGTTGACTGCTCATTTGCCCTCCATGAAAGAACAGACTTAACAGAGGTGAATGACTAATATGCGTTTTTTTTTTTCTTGAGGAACTATTATATAAAACTGAATGTAATATTTCCTCTGCTGCTGTTAGATTGAACGTGAAATGTGCTCCGCTTCTGCCGAGTTTGAAGATTTTGTCCTTCAGTTCATGGACAGGTTCGTGAATGTTGTCTCTCACATCAACACAACTCTTTGTAAAGGTTTTGCTGCAATCATTTATGCTCTTGAATCTTGACAATTGCTGCATTTAATCATTTGATATGTAACTGAAACGCTTTGCTCTGCGCAGATGCTTTGCCCTAATAGACAGCAGCACTCTGGAACAAACCCGAGAGGAAACCGAGACAGAAAAAATGACTCATCTGGAAAGTCTGGTAGAACTGGGCCTCTCCTCAACGTTCAGCACAATCCTGACACAATGCTCGCTGGACCTCTTCAAGGTCACTACACACACGTCGGTCCACTCAAGGGATTTCTGTCCATCACGTTCTTATGCGAGGTTTGATTTTTAAGGTGGCTCTGGAGAAGGTGTTCAACTTCGCAACCACCAACATCTTTGAGACGCGCGTAGCTGGGAGGATGGTCGCTGACATGTGCAGAGCGGCGTCCAAAGTGAGTCCAGTGTGAAATGCGTAGGTCGTCGTCTAGTTCTGGCTCCTCATCCTTGTGCCCTCTCCCGTTGTAGTGTCACCCAGCCGAGGCGCTCAAGGTTTTTGTGCCACACTGCTGCAATGCAATCAACCAAATCGCAGTCAGTAAGTTGCATTTTTTTTATTTTTATTTGTCTATTTACATTTGTGACGGTAAAAAGAGCAACAAAAAGCACTGACTTTTCCTACACAGATGAGGAAGTACTAAACGAGGAAGAGCTTGACAAAGAGTTTCTGTGGAATCTACAGCTCTTGTCTGAGGTGACTGTACTCGTCTCACTTTCTTATTGTAAATGAGTATGATTTTGAGCTAACCTTTTTCTTTTTTCTCATTGCAGGTGACCAGAGTAGATGGAGACAAACTTTTGCCCTATCGCTCCGAACTGGTGCAGATTTTGCAGCTGACGCTCCACCTCAAGTGCAAGCAGGGCTATACGCTCGCCTGCAACCTGCTCCACCACATTCTCCGCTCCACGGTGCTCATCTATCCCACAGAGTACTGCAGTGTGCCCGGAGGCTTCCACCAACCCATCAGTGACTACCTGCCTATTAAGGTACTTCTCCTCAGACTTCTTAGTCAGAACTTTGATCCCATTAAGGCCAGTGTCTGTCTTGAACTACTATTTCAAAACAGTGAATGACAATTACCAATAGGAAAAAAAAGGATGCCAAAGTGATTGTCCAGTAACTCAAAAGTTTTTTATTTTGTTTTTTTAAAGGACTGGGGTCGACCTGGGGATCTGTGGAACCTGGACATTCGGTGGCACGTCCCAAGTGTTGAGGAGACTTCCTTTAATTTTTACCTTTTGGACCTTATTCTCCAACCTGAACTTCAACGCCTTCAGAGATTTGCCCAAGGGGAACAGGACATGGGCAGGTATAATCCAGTATAATGTGTGTGAATGTGACATATGAGCTCATCCTTTCAGTATCATTTACCAAGAGTTTGTCTTTCATTTTCCAGAGATGATGTTCTGCAGAGCCTCAGCATTGTCCAACACTGTCTCTTAGGAGCAGGAACTCTCATGCCCCCTTTAAAAGGAGAGCCCATCCCTGACTTGTAAGCAGCAGTACTGTTCAATAAAATGTAATGTCATATCATGTTTTAATTTAAAGCTTTATGCATGATTGTCCTCAGGGTCCAGAGTATGGTGAACCTAAATGAAACCACCTTTTATACTGGGATGGAGTATGGTATGGTCCTTTTAATCCTTGATATTTATAACTGTAATATTTTGACTAACTGCTAAATGTTTGATATATATTTCAGATCACTCCAGAGAGAACTACAGAGACGCCATCTGCCGCGTGATGAGACAGTTGCTCCGTATGTATAAACTTACTTTTACTGCAGTGCCATTGTAAACTGACCATTAACGTTTTCTCCCATGTGATTATAGATTATATTCTGGAGCACACCGAGGATGACACCAAGTCTCTCTTCTCCATCATCAAAGTAAGATTATTACTCGTGTGTAAACTGATTTATAATAATACGTCTCCAAATGTAATTCTTGTCTTTTGTAACTCAATGCAGATTATGCCCTGTAGACTAAACATTTTTCATATCAAACCTTTTTTTCTTTCAGATTATCAGTGATCTGTTGCATTTCAAAGGTTCGCACAAGCACGAGTTTGATTCGCGTTGGAAAAGTTTCAATCTTGTCAAGAAATCAATGGAAAACAGAGTGAGCGTTGTTGTTGTGCTGTTTAATACACCGTAGGCCAAGTTTCCACCTTGACAAGTCTTTAATTTAATAAACTACTTGTTTCTACAGCTTCATGGCAGAAAGCAGCACATCCGAGCACTGCTAATAGATCGAGTTATGCTTCAGCATGAAGTATGTAACCTCTGCTTTTATTTAGTATAGTTGTATTTCTTGTGTATACTTAAACTAGTGTTAATTTTAGTTGCGAAAGCTGACCGTGGAAGGCTGTCAGTACAGAAGTATTCACCAAGACCTGATGAAAGATCTGTTGAGACTTTCCACAAGCACCTACAGCCAGGTAAGTTCACAGCAGCGAGTCTACTGCACGTGAAGATAACGCTCAATGTTTTAATCTGATACGCAATATATAATATACAAATATTATCTTGCAGGTCCGAAACAGAGCTCAAACTGTGCTGTTCGCTGCACTTGGGACCTATAACTTCTGCTGCAGAGATCTGATTCCCCATGCTTTGCAGTTCCTGGACCCAGACAACAGCAGTGTTACCCAGCAGCAGTACAAGGTATGACAGGGCTTTCAATTATTTTTTAACCCAAGATGAGTTTGGGTTTCTGCATGACTCTTCTTTCTGTTTCAGGGTGCCCTCTACTGCTTTCTTGGGAATCACAATGGTGTTTGCCTCGCCAATCTGCACGACTGGGATTGTATTTCTTTGACGTGGCCTGCTATTGTGCGCTCTGGCCTTAGCTCTGCTATGTCCCTGGAAAAGCCCTCCATTGTGCGGCTGTTTGATGACCTTGCAGATAAAATCCATCGCCAGTATGAGACTATTGGCATTGACTTTGCTGTAAGATTAGTATTGATAATGATTGGAAATTTACTAAAATATAATCTATAAAAAACACTGTTTTTACACACACAGATTCCCTCCGAGTGCTGCGTTGTGGCCAAGCAGCTGATGGTCACCGCAGCCCCTGTGCCCTCTGAGCCTGTTCCCACAGACCTGGATGTAGCAGAAGGTTTGAAGAGACAAGAACAGAAGAACACAGAGTCTGTGCAGTGAGTTAACCCTGACATTGTGACTTTACTTTCTTAATGAAATGTTCATACATTTCCTTTCCTCCTCACTTCAACATTTCATGTTTTGTAGGAAATATAATCAGCTGATTGTTGATCTGCTGGACAATTTAAGCAACAGCAACCTGTAGGTCATTGTATATTTGGACTGATGATTGGTCAGTTTTTATCAAACTTGCAATGTATTTTTTTTGTAGACCTTGGAAGTTTGAACACATTGCAATTGGCTTCATGTCATTGTTACTGAGAGACGACAATCAACTCCCACCAGCCGCCATCACTTTCTTTGTTAAAAGTCTCAATCATGACTCGCTCTATGTTCGCAAGGTTGGTTACCAATTTTGGTTACAGCATATATATTTTTGTCAAGATTTTATTTGAAACATTATTTTTTCTCTCCATTAGGTGGCAATATCAGCTGTGGCAGGAATCATGAAGCAGATTAAGAGACCACATAAGAAAGTCTCTGTCAGTCCATCTAAGCTCTGTAAGCATTGTACTTAATGTATCAATTGATATTGCATTTGGTTTTCTTGTTTACATTCCTTGTTTTAATTTGCTCTAGGTGAGTTCAAGGAGTCCAGTAGTATTATTGCTGGAGACCGGCCAGACAACAAGTGGCTTCAGTATGACAGCAGCAGTTTGCCGCGCACACAAGAGGCCTGGGACAAGTGCGTGTTTGTGGAAAAGACACACTGGGGATACTACGCCTGGCCAAAGTGAGATACTGAAAATACTGCTACATTTCGATTATTTCTTATATTTTCTAATGATGTTTTAAACTTTAGGGAGCTGACAGTGTATGCAGCGTCTGAAGAGCAGCCCAAACAAGATCTTACGAGAGATGAAATGACCGAGGTTAATGCACTATTAGTCGTACTTTGCGAAATGGCTGTTTGTCTATTTCTAATAATATTAACAAAAGGCCATATGTCATTACAGCGGGAACAGATTATTTATGACCATTTCACAGACCCTGCCTTCATCAGCCAGTTCATAGAGTTTCTCTCTCTGGAAGACCGGAAGGGCAAAGACACATTCAGCCCTCGCAGATTTTGTTTGTTCAAAGTGAGAATCCCAAACAAATATTTAAGTATTATTATTATTGCAAACAAAATTAATAATTGTTGTTTGTCTCAGGGGTTATTCCGCAACTTTCACAGTGCCTTTCTGCCACTGCTGCAGCCGCACATGGAGCGCCTTGTTGCTGACTCTCATGAGAGCAAACAGCGCTGTGTGGCGGAGATCATCTCTGGTTTGATCAGAGGATGCAAACACTGGAGTTATCCAAAGGTTACTATCCTTATCCAAAGGTCGCAAGGGTTACTGAACATTTTCAGGCATAAAATACTTCATCTTGATTGTTTTTTAGGTTGAAAATCTCTGGACAATGTTGTGTCCTTTACTGCGCACTGCTCTGTCCAACATCACCATAGAAACCTATGCAGATTGGGGCACTTGCATTGCTACAGCTTGTGTACGTAGACCTCGTTCTTTACATTGTCCCTTAAATGTCTTGCTTTCTAGAATGTTTTATTTGTCTTTTGTAGGAGAGCAGAGACCCACGGAAGTTGCACTGGCTGTTTGAGATGCTCATGGAGTCTCCTGTGAATGGAGAGGGGGGGTCTTTTGTGGATGCCTGGTAAACACACCATTATCTCACAAAGTAGTAGAAATATTTGAACAACCAAGTACTTACATATTTTTTCTGCCAGTCGCCTTTATGTGCTGCAAGGCGGACTTGCTCAACAGGAGTGGCGTGTCCCTGAGCTTCTACACAGATTGCTGCAATATTTGGAGCCCAAACTTACACAAGTCTACAAAAATGTGCGAGAAAGAATTGGCAGGTAAAGTATTTCGAAAAATTTTTGTGACATTGGATTTCATTGTCTTGACTTTGACAGTTATTTTTTTCCTCTGTAGTGTTCTCACGTATATCTTCATGATTGATGTGAATCTACCATTCACCAAGCCAACCATGTCTCCACGTATCTCTGATTTTACGGAGCGAGTTTTGTTGCGCCTGAAGCCTCTGACTGAAGATGACGAAGAAATACAAAATCACGTGATGGAAGAGAATGAGGTGGGAGTGCAAGATGAGAGGACCCAAGCGATAAAACTCCTAAAAACAGGTGCGATGATTGTATAGACTGCCCATTTGTGGCAAGACAATTTCTTATTAATTAGCATTTCATGACTTGTTTAAACTACATTTTTTCATATTGTCAGTATTGAAATGGCTGAAGGCGAGTGCTGGGCGCTCATTCTCCACTGCCGTTATAGAGCAGTTACGGTTCCTTCCTTTGCTCTTCAAGGTTGGCACTTTTTCCTGTCTTGTCTGAATCACATTTTAGGTGATCATGCATATTTATAATGTACCTTTGTTTCATGTTTAGATTGCCCCAGTTGAGAATGATGATAGCTATGATGAGCTAAAACGTGATGCAAAGACCTGCTTATCTCTGATGTCTCAGGGGCTGCTCTACCCCGAGCAGATCCCCATGTTTCTAGATGTGCTGCGGGAGGTGAGTCTGTTTTTCAACACTATTGTCATTCAACAGGAAAAAACAATAGCAGGTCTATGCCAAATTCAGATTATGATGCTATAACCATCTCAGATGAAAAAATGTGCAAACACTTAAGTGTAAGCTTTGTATGTAATTTGTTGCAGATTGCTGGCAGTAATTCCTGGCATGCTCGGTACACTGTGTTGACATATCTTCAGATCATGGTTTTCTATAACCTGTTCACTGTCATGAGTGACCAAGCAATCGTGAACAATATCCGGGCGCTGGTGATCAAGCTTCTGGGGGATGAACAATTAGAGGTGAAGTACCATTTGTATTAATAAAGGGAAAAGCGGCTAGAACCGCATCCTCTAATGTAAAAGCACATGACACTTTGATTATATAATAGTTGGCCCAGTATTTGCTGTAACCTGCTTGTTTATGCTAGTGCTGCTCATTGCGTCTAGCTTCACTGTGGTGATTCAGCATTCTCTCTCTACCCTCTGTCTCTTTTCTTGTTGCTATGGGAACGGGAGGCTGCAGTGATCTGTTGCCATGGCAATTGGGTTCAGATTGAAGGAAGATAAGGGACACAGGACCGAGGGGAAGAAGAGTGGGGGTGGATAGAGTGACAAGTGATGTTAAAGATGTATTTAAAATCATATTTAATGTGGACTCAACTTCATGTACTCTGCGGTTCTAGATTAAAAACTAGTACATTTTGCTACATATGCCAAATCACATCCGCAAATTAATTTAGGAGATAAATAACTCGAGACACAAGAAGAGACGGTTCATTTCATGTTTACAGGTTAGAGAAATGGCTGCGACTACACTCAGTGGCTTTCTACAGTGCAATTTTCTGTCGATGGATGGCCCAATGCAAGCTCATTTTGAAGCTCTCTGTAAGACACGATTGCCAAAAAAAAGGAAGAGAGAGCTTGGTGCTATGGTGGACCCTATACCCTCAGCTGGTAAAGTAGTAGCCTTGCAACAGTAAGACAATGATGCAGTTGCTTTAAATTGAACATCTGTCATGTTTTGATAGACCTGGTACGGCGCCATGCTGGTGTCCTTGGGCTGAGTGCATGTATACTCTCCAGCCCGTACGATGTTCCCACCTGGATGCCTCAGCTGTTGATGGACTTGAGCGCCCATTTGAATGATACCCAACCTATAGAGGTACAGACTGGAGCTTTTTGTATGATTAATTATATTTGGGTAATTATAAATTAGAAAATGCGTGTCCCTAAATGTAAAGCATGTTTCCTCCCAGATGACTGTTAAGAAAACCCTCTCAAACTTCAGGCGAACGCACCATGACAACTGGCAGCAGCATAAGCAGCAGTTCACCGATGATCAGCTTCTCGTCCTGACTGACCTGCTTGTGTCTCCTTGTTATTATGCCTAATACCAGGTATTTAGATTTCACTTTGAAATGGACTCCCATAACACTTAAAATGTTAGTAAAAAAAAACATTAATGAAACTATTTTACAGCAATATAAAGAGAACCATCATAATGCAGGTACTATAATGTATCTGGGCGAGGGGAGTGAAGAAAAAAAAAAATCAAAAAAGTACTGAAATGTGACCCGTGAACTGAACAGCTTGTTGATTTGTATGTATCTAGTTCATTTACATTTCTACTATACTTAATATTTAAGGTTTAATCATTGCAGGTATGAAAAACCTGCAGCGTGTAATATTATTGTACAGGGTTTTCCTCATTTTTATCTTGTGTGCATGTGCACAAAGGAGTGTGTGCGCATTTTGGAGATGCTTGAAGACAACTGCCGGTGTCCACACATTTCTCAGGATTGAGCCCAAGTATAAACTCTGAGCCAACACAATGTCCAGTGAAGGACATCCTCTTTACTATCTTCCAAGAGTGAACCCGCACACACAATGTCTTTGTGTTTGTGCTATACATGCATATGTATGCATATGTCATGCTATAGCAAATATGCACAAACATATTTATTATTTATTTTACTTTGTGAAGTGTAACAGACTTTTTTTTCTTTTCTTTTTCTGAAATGATGTAGATGTCTTGTTCAAATCATTTAGACTACTCTCATGTACTTGTTTTGCAATGAAGGGAGAGGAGATGCTCCCCTCTGCTGTGCTGTGTGATGTTTGCAGTGAGAAGCACAGATCTATAACCATATGTGTCTCGGTGCAAAAACGTAACCAAAATGCCTGTTCCTAAGTTCTATGGAGTATGAATTATTTTTTCTTAAAAAAAAAAAAAAAAAATGAATAAATTGTTGTTTTCCCCCCGATAAGAACAATGTAGGACTTCACTTATGTATAGCATAGTGCCAAAACTGCAGTGATTTGTTTTCCTTTTTTTAGGTGGAATGTTTGCTCATTAAATGTTATAATAAAGTTTGTATCAAGCTTTCATTTGTATTATTTATTATTTTTTGTGTTTTAAACTGAGTGATTAAATGTAACACATCATCAAAACCCAAAGGTCTGGCTAGAGACTCAAAGTAGACATTTTAAAAGGTGATTCATTAGCACTGAGACGAATGCTGCAGCCTGTGGCACACGATTACGACATGCGTTAAAAATTAATGCCATTCATACTTGTTGCCTAGCAACTTGTTGAGATGCTGTTAAGGACTGCAGCACAGGGCAAACCAACCACTGATTACTCTTAACAAATGGAGACTGTTGGCCGAGTATACCTGATAGGCCTGGGCAACAAAACATGAAATCATGTTCTGGTCCTATGACTCAAGTACAGAATGTACATTGGGGCATTTATAATGGGCAAACCTGATGCAGTCAGTGTGGTTCCTCCTGAAACCATCAGCTCGATGCTGCCGTGTGTTCTTCCTAATCGTTTTGTAAGGTGAGGTTTTCCACTTGCACGAGCATCTCTCTGGATGCAGTGCTGATGCTCACGCTGTAAAGCGCCTACGTAGGCAGTGACTTCATACTCATTTCTTGTGTCGCTCCGACACAAGAATGGCTCCGTTATATCGCCAAGAAAACCTAAAGAACCCGTCGGATTTTGTTTTACCTGTGTTAAATGACGACGCATTTGGAGAAGCGTGTCTTTTTTGCCAACATCCGCCATACTTCCGCCTATTCTTTCTGGAATAGCGCCGAAAACGGGAGATTTTCTGTCTTTTCCAAAAGACTCGATGTGTTCAGTCGCGGCTTGAAAATGAAGATAAATGGAGACGTGTTTAAATGGCTGTGACGGATGCTACAGACTTCAGCGGGTACGTTCTGTTCAGTTCTTACCATAAGCACAGTGTCTAAGGTGCGGGGCAAATCTAAATAAACAGAGCCAAATGTAAACGTCGTTTGCTGGGGCGCAGTGTTCATTGCAGTGGCGCATAGCTTCAACTGTAAAAAATGTCTGCAAACCGGTCTAATTACAAAAACTGAGTGCTGCGTTTCTTTATGACTAAAATAACAATGCTTCTCTGTCTTCAGCATCCTTCTCCGCTGGCTGTGGTGCCCATGTCGGAGCTGCAGGGGCTGACAACGTGTTGTCGTCGGGATGTGATGTGTAAAACCAGCGTGTAGAATTTCAAAGAAGATCAGACTAAAATGAACACCACTGTCCCAGCCCCAGAGCTGGTGGGAGTGCCAAGGACCCAGAACCTGAGCAGCGTTACCCCCGGAGCCCTGGGATCACAGGCCTTGTCAGGGTGGGCCGTCATCCACACTGCCACCTTGACGTTCTGCTCCTTCCTCCTCGTTGTCATCTTTTGTCTGGGCTCGTATGGGAATCTGGTTGTGTTCCTGTCTTTTTTTGACCCGGCGTTCCGTAAGTTTCGAACTAACTTTGACTTCATGATCCTCAACTTGTCGTTTTGTGATCTGTTCATCTGCTGTGTGACTGCACCTATGTTTGCACTGGTGCTGTTTCTGGACGCCAGTGGAGGGGACGGAGTGTCCAAAAGTTTCTGCTTTGCCTTCCACCTGACCAGCTCTGGCTTCATCATCATGTCCCTGGAGACCGTGGCTGTCATTGCCCTGCACAGACTGCGCATGGTACTGGGACAGCAGCCGAACCGAGCTGCTTCTTTCCCCTGTACCCTGGCTCTGACGGCCCTTTTGTGGACCTCCAGCTTCACCATGGCAGCTCTGCTGACCATGAGGGCCTATCCACGCAGAGATGGCCCCTGCCTCCCGCACTTTGGTCTCGGGGGTGGGCAGGCCAGAGTGGTACTGTACGTGTACCTGGCAGACTTTGCCTTTTGTGTGGCCGTGGTGTCCGTGTCCTACCTCATGATCGCCCAGACTCTGAGGAAGAACGCACAAGTGAGGAAATGCCCGATCATCAGCGTGGACGCCACCTGTCCCCCACCTCCTCCCCCGCTCATTGCAGCAGGATTTGAGAGCATGCAGTGTGGTGTTCAGGGCCCCTCTCTGTACCGGAACCAGACCTACAATAAGCTGCAGAATGTTCAGACTCGCTCATGTGCCAACAGGAACCAGCCTGTTGTGCCAGGGGCCGCAGCAGGAGCCACGTGCTGCCAGCTGGTGTCCACAGTCAACCTGGCCACAGCCAAAGACTCCAAAGCAGTGGTGACTTGTGTAGTTATTGTGTTTTCTGTACTGCTGTGCTGCTTGCCAATGGGAGTTTCCCTGGCACAAGATGTGCTGTCACCAGAGAGTAACTTTACACATTACCAGTTTGAACTGTGCGGGTTTGTCCTCATCTTTCTCAAATCAGGCATTAATCCTTTTGTGTATTCTCGCAACAGTGCTGGTCTTCGCCGCCGCGTCTTGTGCTGTTTTCAGTGGGTGGCTCTAGGTTTTCTCTGCTGCAAGCAAAAGACCCGCCTTCATGCAATGGGAAAAGGCAGTCTTGAAGTGAACCGCAATAAGTCGTCCCACCATGAGACCAACTCGGCCTATGTCCTGTCACCAAAGCCACAAAGGAGGCTGATTGACCAGGCGTGTGGACCCAGCCACTCCAGGGACTGTGTAGGCAGCCCAAAAGGGACGGGGGCACGCAAACCCCGCCCGCCCAGCACCTCCACACCCATCAACACCCGCATCGAGCCTTACTACAGCATATACAACAGCAGCCCGTCTGCTGGGCCCAGCTCACCCACGAGCCTGCAGCCTGTCAGCTCACAGACCTTTGCTTTTGCTAAGTCTTATGTAGCTATGCATTACCACACTCATCAAGATGCATTACAGGACTTTGACAGCACCTCTGTGCACCAGATCCCTATCCCCTCAGTCTAAGCACACTCACCTGTTTGGATTGTAGTTGTATATCAGTGTTAATACAGGACTCATCTCACTTTAGATTCCAGGATATGGTGGCAGAGAAAGAGAGATGAATAATACTAAACCAAAATGTATTCTGCTCTTGGCCCTACAAACTTGAGAGTATTTCACAATACTGTACTGTGCACGCATGTGCCATTGTTAATGCAAGACTTTGGTTCAAAATGCTGCAGACTACATGAGCTGATTTGTGCTGAGCCCTGAAAGCAGTTGCTGTAGTAACCGTGTTATGAAAACCTGCACAGCCCTCACATGGCAATGACCTGTGGATGGAGACATCTGCTTCTTAAATGTTTGTGATCCTTAAAACTTTTTAAACAAATAAATGTTTGGCAAGTGAAAGATGGTCATCCTTTTAAAAAAGTATTTTTATTTTCTTGTCACTGCTTATGTTTTATTGCCACTTCATGTGTTGACTGCAGTTGTACTGACTAAACATGAAACGTTGCTTTTCCAGCCCTTGAGCACCCTCTGGTGGTTTACTTCAGGTAGAAGCCCTTTATTTGACAGGGCAGTTGCAGTGTGAAAGGGGGAGACAGGGAAACGTTCAGCAAATAGTCTACCCTGGAATTGCACCAACTGCACCAACGTCGAGCACTCAAATTATTTTCCAATCAAAAAGAAAAAAAACCTCCCTTTTGGTTGCCAGGGATGACTCTTTGCTCTCTACAATATGACATGTAGTGTACCTAAAACAGTTAATGGCATCAAGTTTTCAGTTATGAGTGAAATGCTGTTTATAAAACAGTAGGAGCACATGTAAAAAACACTGAGATAAGACCAAATTGGGTTTTGAGCTCTTTAATTAGTAACTTCAAATCAGTTGGTTTATCTCTGTGATACAGCACAGATCAGAATCCCAGTGTACATTTCCATAAAAACAAACTCTTTCAATCATCCACTGGCATTTGTAACTTCAACAATAAAAAGTCTGCAACTCCCCTTATAAGTTAAACTCAACCATACAGCTGCTTCCTGACCGACAAGTGCAAACAGCAGCTTTTCATCTCAAAATAAAAATGTATATCTGTAATTCCCTAAAACATATGGATTTATCATTATTTTTTAAACCAATTGCTTTCCATAAATAGACTTGAAGTAAAGCAGAGAACAGGCAGAAGTGATACACTGTCTTTCGGGGTGAGGTGGCGTCCCAGGTGACAGGGTTACTCTGCACAAACTGGACTGCAGTGGATCCTGGGCTCAGTCTTCTGGGCTTATGTTGGTGCATCTCATTGTTGGCTTTATGGAGTTAGCCAGAGTCATTACCTTGACCTCTCTTCTTCCACCTCTCCAGTATTACAGTAATACAGTCCATAAGTTTACCTGGATATTGATAAGAGTCCATGTTCATCTGCTGTATCCAGAACTTTGCATATAACTGGAGATTCAACCTGAAGAAAAAAGGTGTACATTTTTGTATGCACAATTTCTGTGTTTTGCACTTTGCCTAGAAAAGTGCAGCGTTTAAAGATCCATTATATTTTAAATTAGACATTCAGTAAATGATAAAAAGCAGTTTGCTTGGACTGTTTGTTCTTTTGCTTCAACGGAAATTGATTATGTAAATCATTGCTTATTTTAAACACTTACCCCAAGGACATACTGACACGTCTGAGGCTCCAGCATGTACACAGTAACTGCATGCGGAGATTCAGACTCCTTACATCTGAGAAACAAAACATGAAAACATAATAAATACATTAATTATTACAGACACCCAGTTGCAATACTTTGTTACTTACTTCAATTTTACAACAACCTGTCTTGGTTTTCCTGTCAAATCACAAACATCCCCATGTCCATAAAGGTGCGAAACCAACCTATGGGAAAAGTATAATCATAATACAATAAAGTCAAATTATTTTCATACTATATTGCAAAAGAGAAATCGTACTTGACTTTCTGAACTCCATCCTCCTTAAACTGGTAGGATCGAGCAACATTTTTCTTGGCCCAGTCAATGTGCTCCTCCACATTCCAGCTCCCCACAACCACGATGTTCTTTCCCTGTTCTTTATCCTGAAAAATATGTTCAGTTACACATGTAACTTAATTTAATATGCAAAAGGCTAGCATTACCTCGTGGAACTGATGGACATGCTTGCCATAACAGAATTCATACTTCCACCAACCTACACCCTAAAAAACAAAGAAGATTTTATTTGTAATGTGTTCTTTAAAAAAAAAAAAAACATATTAAATAGTCTTTTCTTACCCCATGCAGACAGTACGAGCCACTAAGAAAGTCTTTAATCAGCTGTTCATCAGTTAGACGGGAGATGTGTGTTGTCCCTACAGTGACTTGAGTTTGCCCTCCGACCGTCATGGGTTTTTGAGTGGAGGAAAAGGCCTCTTCTCTCACTGGAGACGCCGCATTCTATTCAAAGTGCAAATTCACTTTATAGAATGCATTTAACTGCTACTACTTCACCTGCATCTCAGACTGCCTGACCTCTTTGGTTTCAGAAGCGCTGCTGCTGCTGCTGCTGCTGCTAAAAGGCGGTTTGAGCAGCTCCTCTCGCTCCTTGTCCAGCTGTGTGAGCTGCTGAGGTCGGAGCGGTGAGCCTGACAATGCCTGGCAGAAGATTGCATTGACGGGAGAAGTCTTGAATCTGACACACAGGAAGGAAAGTCAATGAATCAATAATAAATAAAAATATCAAATTACTCTTTTATTGGCAGTAATAATATAACAACAACAATGTGATACTTCTCCCATATAGTAATATATTTGAGGGTGTGAAGTCTGATCAAATAAATAATTATTATTTAACTCTACAAGATTTAAAATATATATTTTTTTTTAAAAAGAAATTGGTCTGAGAAACTGGAAAACAATAACTTAAGTAACTAGTAATTAAGATGACAACTTTAGGGTACAGGTGTACAAAAGAAGGGCATGAACGGACCTGTATTTTGGATGGTCACAGAGCAGCGGCGTCAGAACCACCACCTCATATTCACATGTCGTGACCTCGGCAATAGATAAGATCTCATGTTTGGCCTCAGGATGGCACACATAAAGCACAGATGTAGAACGGGCCTCGTCCTGTTTCAGGGTGCAAGGCGTTCCATTCCCCATGTCCACAGAGTAGTATGGGGTTAGCTGACCCTCTATGTTCTTAGTAGGCACCTGAGGTTTTACAAAATATATAAATGTGATTAATTACAATATTACAATCAAGGCTGTAAAATATATTGCAATCAAATCAAAATCACAATTTGAATTGTCGCAATTAGAAAATCGCAAGAACAGCAATAAATAATTCCTTTGCAAACAACTTAATATCTTGTTAAAACCTGCTAATTCTGTAGTTTAGACCACAAACACGTCATTCTTGTATGTCTATCAGTTCAGATATCAGCCTTCTCTAAAATGTTAACGCTCCTGGACGTAAATCGCAAAACTAATCGTAAGGTTTGTAAGAAAAATCACAATTAAATATTTTACCAAAATTGTTGAGCTCCAATAACAATGCCAAAGTATGTTTCAATGGCAATGTAAAAGATAATGACAAACCTCTGTATCGTCTTCCGATTTTTCACTTTCAGTTTCTTCAAGCTTTTCTGAAAATTAATTCAAACTGGATTAGATTTCTCGTATTAGACGTTAAATGACAGTATTATAAATCCACTCACCTGTGGACTGACTCTTCTGTGCCATATTGCCCAAGAAGTACTCCTGTACACTAACCTTCTTCACAAACAAACAGTTATTAACCCTTCTTTGTAGTAAAAGGAGATGTATAAATATAAAGAAACAATACTGACTTGTCCAGTTTCCTTCTCTTCATGATATTGCCTGACATATTTGCCATGGCATACTTCATAAGTCCAGTATGACTCAATCTGCAACATGTCAGACCAAAACATGTTAAAATGTAATATGCCAAAGGTACGCTGTACTATTCAAATGCTTTGCACATCTGACCAGCTGGAAACAGAGATTAGAAACAAGGAAGTGAAACTGACCCTGTATGAACAGCTGCTGCGTTTGAATAAGGGATCCAGGAGTTCACCTGCAGTAAGTCCTTTGTACTCGTTACCATCGTCCTGGGACAAACACGAGACAAAAGTAAACATTCTGTGGCATATGTTTATATAATATCTGCAGGCTATGTAAAATATAATTTGGTGGTTAACAATTCTAAGTGTAATGCTAATCTTGAAATGCTGAAGACACCTTACCTCATCTCCAGAGGTCAGAGAGGGCAGGAGACACTTGTACTTCTCCTGCTCTGTGGTGGTCATAATAACATAGTCCTCCTCCTTATACAGTGCACCTGACGTTGGCTGCAACGGAGATTCCACATTTACTAAAGCAAATAGGTTTAACGTTTGACTCTGACTGTAAATGTGTATCTTACCAGCTTAAAATCAGACCCGGGCCAGGTTATTTTAAAGGGGATTTCATCAGTAAAAGTGGGGTACCCTCCTCTGTTTGCAGAGATGCTACTGCAGATTTCCACCAGCGCCCCGAACAGCACCAACAGCAGCCCAGCCATGATTTCCTTTCAGCGGCTCCCAGGCCGCTTCCCCCGGGCGCACCGGGGCCACACACCTCACACTAACAGTGCGCTGTACCGGGAATAAAACTACTAAAAGTCTCCCCGGTGTGAGCTCTGACAAGGCTGAAAATCTGTCACTACAACAATCGTACCGGAAATGAACGTTTGTTTGCCACGTCTTTTTCCGACCCAGCTTTGGGTGGAAATGTCAACAGCGACACCTGGTGGCATGTTACATCCATGCAGGTGGCCAAAAGTGGGATATATATATATATATATATATATATATATATATATATATATATATATATATATATATATATATATATATATATATATATATATATATATATATATATATATATATATATATACATATATATATATATATATATATATATATATATATATATATATATATATATATATATATATATATATATATATTATGTATCCGTGGTTACTGTCACGACACATATTCATGTGCAATTACTGTCGTGATCACATGCAATGGTATTTATTTATTATTTATTTTCCCTTGTTGGGAAATGGGAGGTTTTGTCTATGGGAGTTTTTATTTATAGGAGATCTTCTACTGAGAGTGTTTTTCAAACTTCCTATAAGTGATCTGTTCTTTTCCTCTGTATCTACCTCTGTATCTACCTGCGTTGCATCAATGAAATTTCCCCATGTGTGGACAATAAAGGAATATCTTATCTTATCTTATCTTATCTTATCTTATCTTATATCCTGACCATAGTACATTACCACACACACATTTTTTATAAAAATGCCATTAAATTCTTACATTGTCATATGTTGAAAAAACGTGTTGCTTTTAAACAACAATCATGACTGAAATTAAAAGAAAAAATAAACATTGTGATTTCTTCTCATGTGTAAAAGCATGAAGCTTTAATGGTTGAAGGTCCCTGCTCCATTTCTCATACAACAACTGTGTTGATTCAACACAACAGTCTAAAGTACGAGCCTCACGAGCGGAGGTGTTCACATGAAAACTATATAGTGCACAAAAGTAATTGGTAATTGATAGACCTTGGCCATGTGTGGAGTATTCGCGTCTGTCGGTTGTGCTGCTGTAAATTAATTTAATGACTATTAATGACTGTTCCTTTGATAACCTGATGGTGTCACTGTTGCTTCAAGAATAAATCACATGTTATAAGCTTTTGAGTTTGAGCCAGTGAAGAAGGAGGGAGATTACAAAAGAAACCTGAGACAAAATGAAGCAGGATTAAGAGGAGAGGGATGTGGAGGTGTAGAGTAATAACAATGGCTCGGGCCAGAATAAAGTGCATCGCAGTTGTCGATTGAAGAGAAGATGAGGGCATGAGTGACATTTTCAAGGTCTCCATGGGAGAGAAAAGGCTTTATTTTGGCAATGTTTCTGATTTGCAATGGCACAATTGAACAACCTTTGTGATGTGAAAATCAAATTTGAGGTTGGTGTCAAAGGTAACTCATAAATTGCAGGAAAAAGCAGGAAAAGGATAAACTACCCAGGTAAGGTTTCATAGGTCCAGTTGCATGAAGAGGAACAAAGAGAAGTAGGTCAATGTTGGATTCTTTGACTTGAAGGAAGTCTGAGATGTATGTCACTGTATGTATCAGAGAGACAGACGAGTGAAGGATTCTGGGTCATGCAAAGAAGGAGTGGAACATAGACAAGGCAGAGCCTGGCAGGCCAACAGACCAAACAATACAAAATAATGTTATGTTCAACTATGTCAAAGGCTGAGCTCAAGTCACGCAAGAGGATGATTGAACATGATCCAGACTCAGCCGTGAGGAGTAAATCACTGCTCACTTTCATCAGAGCAGATCTGAACACATTTTCCCTTCACAAACACAATCTTTTTCTCTACAGGCCTGCAGTAGACCATACATACATATCCACAAGATTTGAGGAGGATTAAAGATGCAACTGATTCTGGTGGAGGGTCAGCCACCTGCTTGTCTCCATGGTAATGTTAGTGCTTTGCCTGGAAAGAAAAAACATGATACAGATACAAATAATTGTACAAATAAATGTGACATAATCTTTTTGTGACATTTCAAAAACTAAGATTGCTTTATCTCAACATTTTTAGATTTAGGTTTTGTTTTACAATGCAATTTAAATGATTGAGATTGAGTATTTAATTCAATTTGTTTTTATTTTCTTTTATTTTTCAGCAATTGTCTGTTTCTAGTAGAATTGCTTTATAGTTTAACTTTCTGCCACTGAATGCGGTCATGTTTAATGTTAACTTAAATTACCTTGTTTTTCTAAAATAGTGTCCATGACTACACTTGAGGTTTTTCTACAATTAATCATTCCTGGACAAACTTGTCTTAATTTAGCAACAATCTTTTTTACAACAACGCAATGTAATAGATATTTATCAATCAGGTCACTTCATGCACATAAACTGCTCGTTTAAAGGTTTTAATGAGCTGTTTGTAATGACTGATTCTGGGAGTGTGGCAGTTCTTTTGGGTTTAGACCAGCTGCTTTTGACACAGTGGACCACACAATTCTCTCATCTCGCTTGGAGCACCGTGCGGGTGTCAGGGAAACGGCATTGGAGTGGTTCAGGTCCTACCTGGTCGACAGGTCATTTAATTTTAAAGTTGGGGACTCCTTTCTTCAAGGGCCCCTCTACATTGTGGAGTCCCACACGGCTCTATTCTCGGACCTATTCTTTTTTCTTTGTTCCTCCTGCCACTTGGTCAGATTTGTGAAAACATGGAATATCATATCACTTTAATGTGGACGATTCCCAAGTCTATCTGCCAGTAAAAATATTTCCCTGGCTCCCTCCTGAAATGTTTGGATGATGTCAAGGCTTGGTTGGCTATGAATTTCCTTAACCTGAATAAGTCAAAAAAGGAAAAGTTGTTTTTAAGCCTAACAAAGCAGTTGATTTTAATTTAAAATTGGGGTCTCTCCAACCCTGCATCAAGTCTACAGCCACCAACCTTAGTGTCATCATTTATGGAGATTTTAAGCTTGACAAGCAGATAAATGCAGTGTTTTTTATCACCTTCGGCTTTTATCTAGACTCAAATGGGTTTTATCTTTTAGCGACCTGCAGTGGGTGATCCATGTTTTTATCTCTACATGTCTTGACTAGTGTAATGCTCTGTGCACTGGGATCAGCCAAGCTAACCTTCAAAATACCGCAGCACGTCTTTTAACCGGCCCATGTCGTAGAGAACATATGACACTTATTATATCTTCACTGCACTGGCTCCTCAATCATTTTAGAGTTGATTTTAAAGTGTTATTGTTTGTTTTTAAAGCACTTCACGGACTGGCCCCCGCGTACATTTCAGACCTCATTGTTCCCTACACTCCTGCGCTCGCTCAGGTCTGAGGGCCAGCTCCAACTTCTTGTCCCCAAAAGACTCAAAGAGACTCGAAACCCGGGGCGACCGGGCCTTTTCTGATGTCGGCCCCAAACTTTGGAACGCTCTTCCCCCTCACATAAAGACTGCACCTTCAGTTGATGCTTTTTATTCTTGTTTAAAAACGCACTTTTATTCACTGGCATTTAACCATGAGCATGAGAATTGTGTGGTCCTCTGACCGAATTTTACTATTTTATATTTTATATGGTTTTTAATTTGTTTTTATTTGATTAGTACATATTTATTAATTAATTAATTTGTTTATTGGCTCGAGCATGGAATGGAATGAATTGGCTCGAGCATGGAATGCGAAGAGACTTTGTTATTGCCTGGTTTCTTCTTATTATTATTCTTTCATGGTAATTTTGTCACAACTCGGGCATTTTTGACCCTCTAACATTGATGAATGTCACACATGGGGTCATAGGTCACACATGGGGTCATAGGTCACACACGGGGGCATAGACACGATCAGCTCGGCCCGAACTCGAATAAAATGGAGGTTGTGAGAACGGCCGTCGCAACAGTGCCGACTAGTTCAAAAAAGAAAAAACATGAAATGCTTAATCTTTGGCCTAGGCACATGGCACGTGGAACAGTGATAGAGCTACCTTTGACCTCTGACCTTTGAGGAGTAAAACACACCTGGCAGCATCGCTCTATGATAAACAAGAAGTCAGCCATGTCTAATCAAAGTGGCACCGCCACGCTTGACTTTTTTTTTTCAAAATCGTACTTGTCCTAGGTTTTTTGTCCGATCGAGCTCAAAACAACATCTTTTGCATCTAAAGACATTGAAATTTAATAAATATCCAAAAGAATGTTGATATTCTTTACGGTCTCCGCGTAACACGCCCTCAAAAAAGGCTTAATTTTCAGTGTTTTCAAGGACAAGTCACGCCTAATGGAATTGATCTACGGAGCTCATATTTCCCTCTCTAATGTGTTTTTATGGTCTTATTGGAAATAATAAATACCCATGTAACAAATTGACTCTATAGCGCCCCCTACCCATTGTGTGAAAAACTCAACATTGTCTGATTTGTTTGAAACTCATGGTTTATATTCTCCTCGAGACGCCATGAAAAAAGTGCATCACAGATATTGTGTATTTTCACAATTGGCCAGCAGAGGCGCAATGAATGCCTTCACTTTCTCTTCCTCTTTTATTTTGATGGAACATTCCTCTTGTGCTGTGGTCTTAGCATTAGTGTTAGCATCAGCAATGGCGGCGGATCTCTTTTGCTAGGTGAAGGAGGTACGGGGAGGAGGGGGTGCAGTGTAAAGTCTAAAGAATAAAGTCTAAAGTATAAAGTCTAAGAGAATGAAGTGTCGGGGCAATCGCGATCAAAACACGGTCAAAACACGGTCGCCTCGGATGCCAACACCGCCATAAAACAACAACAACAACAACAACAACAACAACAACAACAACAACAACAACAACAACTGTAGCATAGCCACAAAAGGTGCGTAAAAAATGTGTGTAACGGCCCGCTTTTCTGAGTATCCCGCCCTGTATTCCTTTTTATGAATGGGAGGCGTGTCCGAGGTGGGTGGACTGGAGCTTAGGGTTACTACAGGTGGGGGGAGGAGCTTAGGGTTACTACAGGTGGGGGGAGGAGCTTAGGGTTACTACAGGTGGGGGGAGGAGCTTGGGTTTGGTGATTTTGGTGCCGCTCGGGCCTAGCGCCTGATTGTGGATTATTGATTGTGGATTACCCGTCTTTTTTGGAATATACTTTCTCTCAGTTGGATTTAATGACTAAACTCTGTGAACACCGTGAAGGTTTGAGAC
Source organism: Eucyclogobius newberryi (assembly GCF_026437365.1). NCBI lineage: Eukaryota > Metazoa > Chordata > Actinopteri > Gobiiformes > Gobiidae > Eucyclogobius > Eucyclogobius newberryi. The sequence continues at coordinate 13,578,512 of NW_027316500.1, read as the reverse complement.
CGTTGAAACTGTAAACTGAAGCCGTGTGACATGATTTTTTGTTTGGTTAAAGTAAAAGGCACGAGGTCACAACGAAGTGTTTGGGGCGTGGACATTTTATTTTCCAGGTTACACATGATCTGACATTATTAGCAGCTCAAACAGGCACAAAAGCATTGCGCATCACTATTACACCCTAAATAAATGAATGGTAACTGGGCTCTGAGGAGCAGATCGTTACACAACAACAAAACACGGTCGCGCTGGAAGGCGGTCGCGCGGGTGGTGAGAGCCATCATCGCCACTAGCGCGGCTTGTGCTTGTTTTGTACTCTGTGCAGCAATTTGGGGACTTTGTGTTGGTAAAATTTGCTTTACAAATGAAGTTGGATTAGATTAATTTATAATATTTATAAAATATTATGTCAAATCCATTCAGTAGTTGCATTAATTAATATATATTTTGTATTTTTACTTCCACTGTATTTGAGTGACATTTTCCTCCTTTCCCCATTGCTGTGTGTTTTGTGAAGAGTTTTTAACTTACCAGGTGATACCTATTTTCAAATGGGATTTCATTTATTTCGGCATGGCTGGGGTGAACCTGATTTGCATACATGCCTTTCGCACATTCACACCTTATGCATAATTGATACAACTGTCATCTCGAGAACCATAATAACATCAGTCCAAAGGGAGCGAGGAGAAATGAAACCTGGCATTTGAAGGTCTGCAGTGAGATTAAGATGTATCCTTAGCTGTCGCCTATAAACCACACAGCCAACACCTCAGCACCGTGTCTGTGGATGGACTTTTAATCACATTTACAGCTCATTATTATTAACTTTCTAATTTCTTTACCCTCAAGCTTCAAAATGATGCTTTAAATCAGTGAGTAGCCCCTAAGCATTGTCTCACTCTGAGAACTCTACCCATTTTGTGATCCGCTATTTATTTTTATTATAAATCCATTTGCTATTATCTTACAAACTAAAATATTTTCTTGTTTGATTCATATTCATGCCAAAATTGTCTTACGGAAACATTAATCCGGATCTAATATGTATAACAAAGAACATTTTATCTTTAAATACTATTGAATTCCACCTTTCTCTTAAATGAGCACTGGCACTGTAGACTCAGGTCGCACTATTGCATGTGTGTAAACAGTGTTAAAATGTATGACTGCAGGTGTAGATGTGACGCATTTTCTGCTCGAAATTAGGCGCTTATGCTGTATTTATATTTGTACTTTTTATGACTATTTATTGAGATTCTATACTGATTTTGAGGGGTTCTGCAAAACAGTATCTCATTTTATGTGAACATAAAGATGACTATACATCATATAAATCATTCTAAGTTACCCCAGGCAAGTGCTTGTGTTACCCAACCATACCTTGGTTGGAAAAAACAGCTTTAAATGATGACTTATGGGCCAGCTAAAAGGTCCTTTAGCAGTGGTATTCTGTTACAAAAGCCGCAAGAGGTCAGTCAAGAAATATAACTCTTTAGTGCCGTTCTGTTTGGATTCCTAAGATTTACCATTCTACCCTCCCAGATCCACTCATTTTGCCAGCATTTGGTTCAAATGCAATCTTATTGTTCCAGTCCCAAACCTGGATAAATATAGAAGTGCAGGTGCTGAATAGACAGGAGAGGCATCTGTAACTGAAGAGTGAGAGCCAAAAGTCTTGCGGCTCAACAGATCATTTATCCTTGAAAAAGAGGCTCACAGGTTTGAATCCAGATTTTAATATGACAACATGAGTTGGCTTGTTGTGCTCTGTTGTTCTACAGCACCTGTTGTTTTGGCCTGGCAGTTATGGGCTAAATGAATCTTGTAAAAGCCTACAGCTTGTATAAATTCAGCAAAGAAGTAAAAACAAGCAGTGTTAGAAACATGAAAGCGATGGATTTGGCCGTGTCAGCGGATCAGGGTGCGTCTCCCAACATGCCTGCAGAGAAGGTAATGAGAGAGTTTTTTGGTTGGAAGGATCTGGAAAGGCTTCAAATAATCGTGGCGCTGGTTCAAGGGATTTCATTTCGCCTGTGACTTGGCTTTTGAATGACACTATCAGAGTATGTCGAGACACACAAGCCCCAATGCATCTAAATGAGAATGAAAAAGTAATTTAATTCACAGCAGATTGAGTAGTGCATCTATCATCATTTGAGGTTATGGGATTTTCCCTTTTCCCCAGAGATCTCCTGTTACTACCTTATCATAATTGTCAGCCAATCGGACAGGGGCTTGAAGAGGACCAAGGAAGCAAAATCAAAGCTGGGAAAGAATAGACATATTATTTTTACTTTTTACTTTTAGAAATTCATTGTAGAATTTTAATAAAAATGATGGAGTACATTGAAGTGCATTGTGCAGGGCAGGGATTCCCAAACATTTCAGACTGGGACCCTTAAAATAATCATGCATTGACCTGGGATCCCCTGTAAAATGATATTGATGATATAAGTAATAATTTCAATTGGCAAAACATAAATCAGGTTTAATGTTGTTTTTAGTAATCATTTTTTGTGTAAATTAACCTAATTTTACTCATTTTGATTATAGATGAAAGACATTTTTGTAATTATATCTTGAAATCATCTTGCGACCGTTTTGATGGCTACTCAAGAAATGTTTACATGTTACAACAACTTTAATGCCAATGTTGATGATAAAAAAACAATTATAGATTAAATAATGTCGCATATACTATACAAACATGAATAGAAATAGTCTAAGCTTCAAACCAAAACAACCCCTGAGCTGTATTACAATATGGTGCACTCTTATGGTACAGTATTCATGCTACTGCATTTGCCCATTCATTTGTATTCGACTGCAGTAATGTTATTGATGCAAACAAATCCAACAATCCATCATTATTTGAACACAGTCACCATGTCTTACTGGCACCAGTTTGGGCCACAGATGGTTAGCTGGTGAGAGATGTGAAGGGGCTGCCTAATGTGGTTTGTTCATGACAAAAAACAAACCTTATCCCATGACAATGTCCCCCTAAACATTTATTATTCATCTTATACCAATACAATAGTAAAGAGTGTGCTTAGTACTGCTCCAACCGACAAAAGACTGGAAATAAATGCTCTTGTATTCTTTTGTCTTGTGTTCAAAATGCAGTATTTTTCTTGAAACAACTGTGTCTCTTGTGTGTATTTGTGACCTTGGCCGGTCATGTTGGACTGTAGTCAATCATTAAGTCTACATAGAAGTCAGAGATGCCGCACAAGTTCAAGAGCCGTTCCACGATTTACAGTCTAAAATACAACCGAAGTCTGTGGCGCAAGTCAGGTGCAAATGCCAGATAATTTGAACATGCAAGTACAAAATGTCACACAGAAGCTGAAGTGACAGAGAAGTGTGTGACGTTACTTCAAAAATATATAGTGGTCCCCATAAACTGCTACCCAAATAAAATGCCTGTAATATTAGGAGAAATGATAGTGCTTCAAAGGGTCAAAAAAGTCTGGTGTTCTTCCAGGATGGACAGAAACATTTTGAAAAAACAAAAACGTGTCAGATCAATCAACTTTTACACTCAATGTGCCTCGGATTTCTCTGCCTCTTTATGACAAGGCAAGTTGTTTGACTTGAGTTACTGACTGGGTGTAACATCTGATTTATAAATGTTTAAATCCTTATTGTCAGGATAAGCTTTTGTCCCTGCTAGACCTGCTCGCACTGGGAGGAGTAACTCAAGCCTTCATAAAAGTAAGAATACTGTTACACTGTCAATATATATATATATATATATATATATATATATATATATATATATATATATATATATATACAATGCTAGTAAACTTGAGTAAATGTAACAATCTTTGCAATGACAATGACTGAATAAATGTTAATGATTCAATGTACAAAAAAACTGAAAATAAATGTGTTTCAATGAATAGGACTGTTACTGAAGGTACACAAGCTTCATTTGTATTACTTTTTAATCGTTTTTTTAATAGCAAATAGAAGGAACTAGTGTTTTACAGTTTCTCCAGCAGCTCCCTGTGAGTAGTGGGCACTTTGACATGGCGTTATTAAAAAAAACGGTTACATTCTTCCAACAGAATTCCCTACAAACTTGAGATTTTGTGGTCCTCCATTGTGAAGTAGGCAAAGTTTGCTAACTGCCTCATTGGGTCATCCATCGCTGCAGGCCAAAAACACAACTTTATTAGATTATTGCAATATTTCTCCTTAGTTCACAAAAGTAGGATGTGGAGAGCAGTTTGCGGTTGTACCAATAGTCTTATTTAGACTGCAAACCCACGCGAGGTCGCAATGTACTGAGGTTATGCAAGTCATCTCCCTGCTGGATATCTACAACACACTTCAACTAAAGAGTCGCACTTTATTATGTACTTTTGCAAACTTGTACACTTTCCCCAGGCTTCGTTCTCCTCCTACAGCAGCATGTGCCTGTGAACTATTCAGTAAACGGCACATATTGGGGGAACTATGAAGGATGTGGTAATTCATATTGGCATCTCGGTATCTCGGAGCCTCTTTTCCAAATGGCACAAGGAATCTGACCTTTTCCTGGTCTCACCACTGTCAAACCATGACCTTTGTGCGCACAGCATCGCAAAGTCGACAATGAGTTACACGGTTTAGACAAGCAGCAGCGCTCGCCTTTTCACAGAGCGTTTGTCAATAGTAAAGTTTGACACTGTCTGGTTTTTGCAAATCAATTACGGAGGTTTTAGATGTATCCAAATACCTGAGCTGAATGTATATTAATTAAATCAAACAAATACTTCCATCGAAACAACTGAAATTGAGATACTTAATTCAGACAATATTTTTATCAATTTTACTACTGCTATCCTTTACTAACAACCATTGTGCAGATTGATACATGTTTAGATATATTGCAAATGTACGGCTATTGTGCTGCATGCCTCCCCTCTCTCTCATCCCCCATTTCACACTTCCCTCTCCTGTATGATAAAGGCAATAATTTTTTTTTAAAAAGGAAGTCCGGCTATTTTCAAGAAACGTGTAAAAGTTTCAACGGTAAATGAAATAGCGCTGTCCACCTATTATTCGACTGACAGCTCTGATTATTATAAAAGAACAGTACTTTATAGAGCTATGGAAGCAGACACTGAGCTCTGGTGGATAAAAGAAATTAAATTCACACCCACATGAAATCTGTTAATGTTTTTTTCTTTTCTCTTCTCACACCTCTATTTTAGAAGTTGAGAAACTTAGTGGATCAATATTAGCTTGTGTTGTGTTACTCTTTTGGCTGGTGGGTGTGACAGAGAGACTATATACAGATGATAGTTAGAATAATATTACTCAAATAGAGGTACAATTAAAACTCAGCCAAATACTTGCAAAATGATAATCTGTTTAAAAGCACAAACTAGTTTGTGCTTTTATAATACAGCTAGTGGGTGGGATACCATAGTTTTCTCCAGGTTGATCAATGAGAATACAACTGACAAACCAAAGTAATTACAAGAGATATGCGTTAAAATCACAGCACAAACAAATAAAAACACCAATCATTAGTGCAGATAAAATCCTTTCAATCTAGTATGCACAACTAAACAAACTGTTTTTAGTTTACATTTGAACATTGCCAGTATGGCAGTATGTCCCAATAAATGATGTCTTTGAGTCTGTCTGCAGTGGTTGGTTTCAAGCTAAAGTGGTCCAGTTGTGGTCCAGTCCAACCGACTATCCACCGACTGATCCACAACTCAGTGCCCCATGACCCCCAATTTAGGAGTTGATGAATTAGGCAAATGGGATAAGAATGTGCCCTCATGTTATACATTCAGAAGAGCGTTTCTCCCCGATAATTCATTTCACAGCCCAACACAACGTTTGCCAAAGAACGATCAGATCACAGCCCTGTATTGAGGAAGTGACATCCCTAATCCAGGTAGACTCTGCTGCTTTCCACGCCCACAGAAGTAGAACGTAGAATGGTGCTCTCTCCTCCCGCTGGGTCAAGGTGAGTGTGTTAGTCCGACGTGTCTCCCTCCTTCTCTCTCTCTCTCTCTCTCTCTCTCTCTCTCTCTCTCTCTCTCTCTCTCTCTCTCTCTCCCTCTCTCCTTCGCAGATGTCACCTGGTCATTATCCTGAGGCTGCCATCTGCCAGGCCCGGGACACTCGCTCTGGTAGGCCTAAAAGTCCACACCTCTACAATTCAACTCTTTACTGTTCTGCCACTGCTGCTCTGCTCCTCTATCCGCCACCAGCATCTCAGAGGCCGACCTGGTCAAGTCCGGAGGGGAACACACTCTCAAATGCCCAGCCTTACACTCTGGCGCTCACTGTAAACTGCCATGAATTGATGATGCTCTACCTAAGCCCTTCTCACTTTTAGTTTTGTCACCTCTGTGTGCTAGGGGACGCTACACTGCCAAAGTCAACTCCCAAATCCTTTCAACTTGGAAAAGTAGACTTATTATATTGTTTCTCTTAAAAAATACACTTTGAGATCCTCCAGAGGATGACAAAACGTGTCATTACATCTGAAAGTTAATTGTTAGTTTCCTCATGATGTCCGCAGGCCGGTAATTAACAGTGAAAATGAGATTCTTACTCGTACTAAATCATGTCTCTTTCAAGGTGTAGGTGTAGCGGTGGGTTCTTGATGTTTGAGTAATTGAGCCAACAGGATTTTAGGGTTAATGAGGTTCTTTAATTATAGAATTGTAAAGGGTTTGGGGGAATGCAGGGAAGTTTTGAATTTACTGTAAGGTATGTATATGGTATGTAAACATTACATTTGGGGTAGGAATTTTTTTGGAACACTCACGCCTCAAACACAGAACAATACTGGATTACTCAAACATGCAGGAATCCAAATATAATAACACGTTTATTATAGTAGATTTGGTGGAAGTATCAGACTATAGGTTAACACTGTAGTAAGTGTTTTTTTGCTGTTCTGTTTTTGTAATAAAATACTAAATAGCTTTATTCGATCTACTGTCTGACCTGTTTCTCTCTGTAACTTCATTGAGCCAAGGACTGAGAGTATTTGAGGATATGGCCTGAGCGATCACATCAGGTAAAGCCCATAAACACACTCATCTTCCTCCAGCGCTGATGTCTAGGAGGCGTTACATTTTTCATCATCTCCACACTTCCATAATTTCCTCTGACCACAAAATACCATTATGGCTTACACAGCCTGAGAGGGGAGATAGTCCATCCTTGACCCACTTTGAACTATGGGCCCTGCAGTAGTGCCCAGGCTGCGTGGGCACAGCTCCTCCTCTCCTTCTGTCTACATCAGATGCTGTTGTTTTGGAGGATACTTTGCAGAATCCACTGTTGGCTGTGCTTGAGGCCTGATTTAGAAGGATTGCAGGATTGTAGGAGGACCACCCTCCACCCTGTACCCCTGGCAACTGTAGTGGGCCAGCTGGTCCTGTCAGCACCCTGACAGATGACCCAGTGAGTGGACACTTTTAGCTCATGATTCATCGTCATGATACAAACATACAAGTATGTACAATGGCCCGAGGCAAACAGGAAACTGGAAGTCATCTGTTCTAAGGCGGCTCACACAAAAACCTCTTCTTAAAGGACTTGGGGTTATAATCATTTGGCTGCTCAGTGATGTCTAATTTCTGGCACAGTCATGTCTCTCTCAGACTCACAGTATGCTCTGTGTCTGACCATGTTACAGAAACCTACCACACACAGACCTATGGTTGCAGGCCAAATATTTAGACACACCGCAGACTCCTGCAAAGACTTATGGGTAAGGTGAGCACAACAATAACATAAACACATAATAGCATGTAAAAATAAATGTATAGGGTCCGGACTAAACAATCTGTGTTTCAGTTTTATGCAGCTAAAATCTTCCTGAAGATGTGAGACAGGTGTCTACTCTGGCAATGTTCAAATCTGGGCTAAAAACGATTTTGGTTAGCTGCGCATGTGACTGAAATGATTTTATTTCCATCCTTACATGTCATTTCATTTTCCCAGTTGTGTGAAGCACTTGAATTGCCTTGTGTACATATTGTGCTCTACAAAAAAACCCGCCCTGCCTAAATCTTAAATTGTTCCAATCTAGTATATCTACAAATCTATACAATAAGAAATAGAACCAACACTTGCAAGAGAAATATTATACAAACTAAAAGTCATCGAAGCACAACTGTGAAAAATGAACATAAACTGCAAATATATAGGCTACTGTTTGCTGTCAGACTGAAAGATATAGAGCTGTTTGATGTTCTTCCTCCTCACAAAGGCACACATCAGAATGAACTTCTTAATCCATCCCACCCACATTGAGCTGGAAAAGAAATCTTGGTTTCCAGAATGTCCGATTTGAAAAAAAAAATATAATAACTGGCTGAGGACAATTACAAACATGATGAAAACATGAATGTTTCCTGATTGATATTCACATCAGTTTGGACCGGGGCTGAGAACATCTGGGTGAGTTTTGTGTGTGGTTGAATGGGGCACAGCTGCCTCCTGTGTGACACTCTTCACATTTTGCAGATTTGCCATGTGGCTCTCTGCCTTTTCAGCAGCCAACACGTCTTTTTAACACCCGCTCAAAGACATGCAAATGCACTTCTATAGACACAGTACGGGTTAGGGTTAGTTCTTTTTGCTTATGAAAAGCTCCTACAAGCCCACTGTGGCTTGATTTTGACTTTATTTCAGCCCACAATTCCAATTGGAATAAATCTCCTCAAATATTCCTCTACAATTTATTTAGACAATTTGTTGAGCATACTTGCAGATGGAGCAAAGCCATGTGTTACCTGCGTGATCAGTGAATGTGTTGTTGTGTTGTAATGAGCATGCGCAATAAATGGTCAGTAGTGTTGCTTTTTCCCTCAGACCAAAGAGACGACGGTTGTCTGTATTTTTTCCCCCGAACCACATTGGTGACTACAAAACGATAGACTGCTGCAGAATGTCTAACGTAACAGGTTATGGGCCCAGTCAAGTAGGCCAAAAGTGGTTCAGACTTTTTCCCTCAGACCAAAGAGACGACGGTTGTCTGTATTTTTTCCCCCGAACCACATTGGTGACTACAAAACGATAGACTGCTGCAGAATGTCTAACGTAACACAATTTAATGAGCTTATAACTGATTGATTTGTAGGAACTATTGCATTTCAGGAACGATTGTCCAAGTCTATAGGAGGTGCTATACATGTCTTCTGATTCTTCAACCATGCTAATCTGTAATAATAATATGTCAGTAATTATATCTAATGCTGATTAAATGTTCTACAGATAGTTTGGATGAATACACGGACACTGTGACAATTCTGTAAGGACAGCATTATGTCAACACACACCAACGTCACTTTCAATAATGACAAACTCTGGTTTACTCCAAAACTGAGGCAGTTAAGGCCGCAGAAGGAGGCCGCGCACAGGGCCGGCGATAGAGAACGCTACAAAGACGCGAAGTATGGATTTAGCAGGGAGGTGTTGAGAGCTAAGTCTCTGTACAATACGTGTCTGAAGCAGCAGTTCTCAAACAACAACCCCTCCTCTGTGTGGAGTGGGCTCCGGCTTCTCACCAATTACAAGCCCAGAGTCCCCCCCTCTGACTGAAAACTGGCTCGGCAACTTAGCTTTTTCTATTGCAGTTTTGATGTGACCACCAAATGTAAAAAAAAAAAGTGTAAAATGCAAATCTCAATAAATGGTCAAAAATGAATTGCTTCGGAACTATAGAAAAGATCTCAATACTTAAATGTCTCATAAACCCCTGAATAAATGCTTAAACTCTTTGTTTGCGTCACAAAATAAAGTTCTGTGCATACAAGTCCTTGCACAGAACACTGGCGCTCCAGAGTCATCACGATGTTTTGGCAACTAAATCTTGCGTGACTTCACAAACGCGGGTAACTGTGCTGCTAATCTGAAACATTGATCGCAAACTTGCAAATATAAGCAGACAAGTACCAGTGAACATCGAAACAGCAATTACCTCACTGGCAATTTTACCGTGTACTGACGTGAAAAAATCTATGAAAAAGACGTAAAGTAAGAGCAATGAAAAACTGAAGCATTACCTTTCATGTCCAGATTGCGTAAAAAAGAAAAACCAGGACGTTTAACCGTCAAATCCAACTTGCCTCAACGCCTCCCGCACAAAGTTTCCGCTTTACAATTAACATCCATGGATCCATTAAAATATCGTTACCATCCTTTACTAAAAATCAGGAAAGTACTTAATATTGTCTCATACTATGTCGAAATAAAAACGTCAATTACTGTAAAATACTAAATTACCAAATAATAAAATTACTCAAAACCATGTACCGGTAGTGACCATGTACACCACATATGACCCTGCAAAAAAAAACAGGGGTGTATTTTAAACTTACAGCCATGTTATAATAAAGGCTTTTTAATTATTCTTGCATATCAACAGTGCCTTGGTTTTTTGTCTGTGGAATACTCGACTTATATGTTTATATATTTTTTGCCACAATTTCTACCCACATAGACAACTGGTTCTTCTTTTTCTTGCAACGAATCACCCCTTCTCTCCAATTGAGCACCTGTTTTAATTTGAATTAGTTTTCTGGACATTCAAGTACCCACGCAGCGCTCCTATTTTTACCACATAGGACCCTGTTTGGCCAATTTTGTGTCCCTAATGGCCTCTGATACTGACATTCTGACAGTACGTTACAGAACTCTAACTCTGTGCATGATTATATATTAGACCTAAGCTCTATTTTATTGTGAAGTGGCTAAATTCAATACAACTACTATTTTAAAAATGCACGAGTAACGCTGTAAAAACAAATTACACTGTGCAATTTTCCAACACAGCTCATGCTGTGTGCAAAGCTCTTTGGTCTTATTATTACAGAAGCGCTCTTGGAAACCACACCAACACTTTGTAAAGGGTTTGTAAAACAGAGAAAATAAGACATTACCTGGTATATGAGTGTTAGATTTAAAGATTAAACCATCTAGAAAGCCCTTTTGTAAAAAAGAAAAGCAAGATATACAATGCTTTTTGTTCAACTACGTAGTCAATTCTTTATTAAGTCAAATGTCACTGTTGATTTATCAAGCTAACACTTCAGAACAGTGAGTAAATATAATCCCACGGTCCTTAAAGCCATCAGCCTGTTATTAAATAAAGTTAAAGATGTTCTGTCAGATGAGGAGAAACAGTTGGACTCAGTGTATCTCTGACTTGTCCCTAAAAGCTACACTTTGGTAAATATCATGTGACGGTTAGATAAATGCTTTTGACATTTGAACTGACTGTCAAATCCCATTTGTGTTTGAGATTATGAGATAAACATTGGCAGATAAAGACATTTGTTTACCCAAAGTCAGAAATTGAATGTTTTATGTTCCATAACATATGCTTATGGCAATTTACTACAATTACATGCATGACAGGAAAACTGGACTTTCAGTTATCCAGATCTTAAAAAAACTCAGGAAGTACAGTTGAGGTGATTCACATCTCAACGATCCCAATAACACATCTGGAGAAGTGTGTGTGTACTCATATTGCTCATAGTCATATTGTCTGCAGCTGAACACAGTGACTCATCTGAAGTTTGCGATGCTCAGACAGGTCTGAGCATTTCCAGGACAGAGCTGACACCCTCCATTAGCTCTGAGTCATCATACAAGAAGTGCGTACATCCAACTCAACTTCCACCAACTTTAAGAGAGCAGGGGTCCTCGATGGCAGTAGGAAAGTGCATTCCAAAAGAAAGTCTCTCAGCTTTGGCTCACAGCTGCCATGAGGCTGGTGAATGTAGGTTTCCAGGACAGTTTTTTGAAGTATGTTGACGTATGTAACTGGAGCGGGTGCTACAATCCTCACTTGATCAGATTTAGAGGCAGCTAAAGCTTTCTCCCTCACCAGAACTGCATTTGAAAGAAGATTCTGTTGTGGTGAAAGGATGCCCACCAAAACACACAGATAAAAACCTTAAAACAAAGCGAAACAACTGTCTTTTTCTTACATCACAATTTTAATGTTTCAATGCATATTTACAAAAAACAGCAGAAGAGCTCAATAAATACTACATATTACCACTAGATGGAGTGACGGGCTTGTGCATGCTGAAAAAGTTGGGTTAGCTTATTTTGGAGTGTGACGGACTTGACTCCTATTTATTTAAAAAATAAATTAAATGTTAACATCTTATGTCTGTTCAGAATGCACATTGTAAATGAATTTCTATTCCATGAATTTGGTTTGAAACATTACATTTTGTTATTTGCAGATTATATAAATAATTGCATTTTTTGTCATAATTGAACCAACTCAAATCGCGATATTTGATTCGATAGCAATATATTGTGAAGCCCTGTTACTGGTCAACTGTGAAGATAGAGGGTTCAATCCTTTACTTGCTCCCAAGAATCTTGAGGAATGAACGACGATACGCTCTCATTCACTTTGTCCACGTTACCTTTTCCTCTGTGTTCCACTGACCAAAGTATATCAATGTGTTTAGGTTTCATTTACAACCCATTGTATGGACTCACCATTCGATGTGTTCATGTGCTAAGTATTCATTCATTCCAATTATTTGTTGCTTTATGTTGCATACCATAATTGCCAAAACCTTCCTAGTTTGTGGGTTTTGATCACTGACATTGGCAATGGCAATAAACGTTTTCTGATTCGTGACTCTCTGGACATGGCATTCTTGTGATATGCCTTGTCCATAGCTCTCTAACGCAGCAGTTTGAATCGATGACTCTTTGTTCACATGCACTCTCTCCCCTTCCTCCCGTCTCACTCACCAGGGGGGCAAATGGGCTTCTTCAGCTCAACCGTAACCTACCCAAATGGCTTTAGCGAGGTACCGTACTCTTGAATTGTTAGCCTTGTCGCCTGCTTTACTTGTTTCTGAGCACAAACACCATCTTTTCTCTCCGCTGACTGGTGTGGGCAAAATGCATGGTTGCTCGCTAATGTTAAGAGAAGGCATGTGTCACCCAAAGCAGCTGAAATTCAAAATGACACTTCTCTCAAAAGATTGCCTCTGAGTAAACAAGCCTGTTTGTTTACACATGAATGAGCCATCAGTCCTTCAGTATATCTCACTGTCATTTACATCATACAAACATACATACATAACACAACATCATGATATATGCGGAAAAAACATGCTTTACCAACAACCCGTTTGTCCTTAGTGTGCTCACATAGCAATTTAAATGCATGAAACATTAGAAAAGGTAATGGCTGCCAGTTAGCCCACTGCAATCTTCAGATATTACTGTTCGCATCAAAGTTCATGGGTGACTTGACTAAATATTTGGCTGCTTTACCCATTTCTGCCTTTAGGTAGCACACTTTCAACCTCCAACACTTTCCTCAATATTTGTTTTTGCGCACAGAAATAGCCCATACGTTTACATGCTATGATTTATTGCCCACATATTTGACCCTTACACTGTATATTCCTCGACAATAGGACTAGAGAGTGGATTCAGTGGACCTCCTGCCTGTTCCTATTATAACCGCAGCTCCGGGTTCACTGGAGTTGAAAGTCTATCAGGTTTAATTGATGGAGACCTCCAAAGGCAATGAGGCTGGAAGAGCAGGACAGCCCTGCGCTTTGAGCCCAGCCAGGAGGTCCTTCTTTGGGGGGAGGAAAACAGAGGGGGGAGGACCTCTAGAGTAATGGTGTATACCTGCCCCAGTTCCACGCCACATAAACTTAGACCCCCGTCACATTTAGACACACAGGCCTGGGGCAGCTCACAGAGGGGAGCAGAACACTCCCATCCCTCTCGCCTTAGTCTGACTATAGGGTGTCAAAATTAAGTTCAGTAAACAACTGTCTTAATATACTTGTACATTTAATTAGCACAAAATGTATATTTTAATAAGACATTTTGGCATTATTTTAGAAAATCGATTTTCTAAATACATTTTATGTGCTCTTTTCTCTGGCTGTTAATGAGATTGACGGTATATTTGTAGAGCTACAGATATGTGTGAAACACTGAACACACACTGAGTGTGTGAGTGATAGTTCAGATGTTACTTTTCAGGGGATGAGTGTGGACATTCTGACACAGCCTCTGTGTTTTTGATGGCACGTCACATATTGATGATATCACAGAGGGATTCTGTTGTAGGACTCAGCTCTACTTCTCTCTAGCTCAGTTCTACTTTTAATTTTCAAAATTTCTTCCAAAACTTAACAGAAGTAAAACTATGATACATATTTACCACAGGTAAAAAGTACAATACTCTTATTTTGTAGTTACTTTCCACTGTTCTGAAAGATTGATTTCATAAAGCGTGAGGAGGGTTGATCTTGTCAAATAGCGATTTTGAAATAATCAAAACTCAAAATTATCTCTAGTTTCATAATTATATGTAGGCCAGCATACTTTCATGGCATTGTATATCCATCTGTGTGTCAGAGTTTAATTGCAATGCAGACTAGATGCAGTATAAGTCTAGGACAGGCTAAGTGAGTGTGGTGACATTTCCTGTGCACCAGTGGCTCTCTAAAAGTCCTGGCGGAGCAAATGGAGAGTGGTGGATCCTCTGACAGCGACCAAATTGAGTGAATTACTGAGTGAGCACAATCATCTGCTGTTGTTAGAGGGCCAGCAGTGAGCCGACTTTTCCCTCTCCACTCCCACTGCAGTTTCAGCAGCGGCAGTATCAATGCACTGAAGCACTACAGAGAGATTCAGTTCAAACTCTTTCAAACCGTCACATCCGCCAATAAACAGATTGGACAAAGAGGCTAACAAACAGGCAGTCGAGTGGGAAAACTGACCCTGAGATGCTCCGTGTTACGAACCACATATTTAGTCCATCCAAAAAGTTATGCTTAGTAAGATTTTAATACAAAACTGGATCAATTTATGTTTGTTGTGGATTATTTTGCAAATACAAACAATACTAGGATGTATCATTTAAGGTTGTTTACCACTGTAGATTACCACAATACTAAAAAGCTGCAATAGTAATAACAACACAATATAATATATAGAGAAGCAAAGATTTTTATTATTGGACCCATTATCCTCTGAAATCATGTGTGCTTCATCAAGCCCTCCAAAAGACATTGATTCTAACATAATAGATGAACAGTATTCATCTTGTTGTCTTTAGAATAGTTGTGTCGTTGGACTATATTTCAGACAATAGGTAAGAGATGATGTAAGCACCTTGACATGTAATGACGGTGTCACCTGATGGTTAATGTGATGTGTAATTTTGGCTTCAACATTTGGGGTTAAAATCCATGGCTCGGGAAAAATCTATTAAATAACAGTTTAATAATCATAATTAATTTTAGGCAAATGGGTTATGTTAAGTTAATCATCCCTCACCCCCTCCCCCTAATTGACTTAAAAAGCTGTTTGGATACAGTGCAAAGGTATATTCAGCACAGAAGTTTCCTCCTTGGCCACAACCACTGGAGCTGAAGCAAAAACTTTGCCCCTGAAAAGATATGCGATGCTGGGTTTGAAGCGCAATTAAGTTGTTTAATGGGACAAAAACGGGAGGGAGCTGCAGGCCTCGAGAGAGAACTGATCACAGCGGATGCGTCTCATGTTTGGTGTACGCTTTTTCCGCTGTAAGGACTTTAAAAGGATGTGCACGGACTTAGGCATCCGCTCATTGTCTCCGGTCCTCTCTTTTTCCCCTTTTTAGAACCATGAAATGAAACAAAATTACTTTAAGGTGTTAGGTGCACAACAATAAATCTCTTATGTGTGTTTACTAATGAGTCTAATCCACGCACCCTCACATTCACAGGTGAACATTCCTGCATATGTTTACATCTAAACTGTCCTGAGAACAGTTTGGATGTAAACTGTATTTAAAATCATATCTAAAGGTAAGGTCTAAGAGTTTGAAGCTTTTAATGTTGATCATATAATACTTTTGTCACTTGTAGACTCACTCACAATGGAAAGAAGCTAACGCAAAACATTTACTCAAGTAAGAGTACTGTTACTTGCAAACTAAATATTTCTGCCAGAAAACAGACAAAAAGTGACTCAATTAAATGTAACTGGGTAAATTAGAGTACTACCCACTTCTGCACTCAACAATACATTTGGATGCCATTTTTTCCCCTGTATTAACATCAGTCTCCTGTTTACCCACTGTCCATGGTCTTTGTATAGTGAATATGAGGAGCTCCCTTTGAAATATGAACTGGTTTGACTTACATATTTTATACAAACCAGACAGTAAACAACTGTCTTAAGGCCTGAACAGCCACATGTTCGAACACTTTGAGACACTTTCTGCTGAAGTACAAACAACTGACTCAAGAGACTGTGAAACGCCAAATCTATGTTAAATATCCTTGTAAGAGACAGCTTAGGGCTCAAATAACATGTCACGTATCATCTGTTGTTTCAAGGGAGCAGATCTAAACTAAGTGCATCACATTGCACGATCTGCCTGCAGCAAAAACGACTGGTACAATCCCCATAAGCAACACTGGAATAAATCAGAGGTATAAAACCGAAAGGAGGCAGGATGTGAGGGTCACGCCTGAAATCAGACGCAATCAGGAGAGAATTAAGTGCATTTGTTGCCCTCTACATGAAGCCGATCAACCTTCACACCACATTTATAGAACCATGAAGAAACTAGTCACTTGCAGCCATATCTGGGTAAGTTTCCTCCAATACATGACAGTATACTTTGAAAAGTAGCACTTTTGATGATACTTTCAGATAAAGTTGTGTAATATTATTATAAAAGACAGAATACTATGAAGTACAATCTTACTTTTTCTAAAAAAAATGATTATATATCTCATTATTTTGGATGTATTCTGAATTAGTCTATTGCACAAGTACATCAATACCAAATTCTAATTGTGTCATTTTATCTAAGTCTGCTCAACCCTTGAAATACATTTTCACAACTTTTTTTCTTGTTCTTCTTCTTTATACACTTCTGTAACTTTAAGAATAATTCTCACCCACAAATATTAGTTTGTCACATTTTTACACAACATTTGGCAACCTAATTAAAGCAGAACTAAGTAACTCTATGATAGAGCGCCTCCTGCAGCTCCCTCATGATAATACATTTGCATTTGTAAGAAAAGAGAAGCAAAAGCTGTATTTTTTTGTTTTTATAATACATTTTAAAAAATGTTTTCCTTTCTTTCTTAATAAGACAGTATAACACATACAAAACATTTAACATCACCAAATATTATAAAAAAAGAGCTAGGTAACTATGTTACTTAGTTCTGCTTTAAGGTTAGTTAGGAGCAAGGTTTGAGGATTTGCTTTCATATTATTAGCCTACATGTTGTTACATAGTGTTATAAAGTGCTTTACATGTTATTACAAGTTATAACGTTGATGCAACGTGTAAGGCATTAAGATTATTATCATTATTATTATAGTGAATGGGTTAGGTCAGATGTTCTTAACATTTTCAGACCTACTTATTTATTACTAGAAAATATTTGACAACACCATTTCAGAATGAGAATGAGAATCAGAATAGGGGTTTATTGCCATTTGTCGATAAACAAAATTTACAGACATAGAAACTTTTTGATGACTGATTCGGTGCAACATAAACAACAAAACATTAAACAATGAATACTGAACGGCATGATATGTACATAATAAAATATAAAGTATAAAGTTATGTAGTGCAATAGGAAGTGCAAGGTAGTGCAAGGTGCTTAGGCAGTGTTCATGAGTTCAACGGCAGAGGGAAAGAAACTTTTCTTGTGACGGGAGGTTCTGGTCCGAATGGACCTTAGCCTCCTGCATTTCTACAGTATTTCTAACTTAAGTATAACCAAAGGAAAGACAAAAATGTGTTTAAAATTAAGCATGTGTTACGGCTCCTGGCCTGCAAATCTTGTGTGTAGCATTGTTCCCTTCCCAAGATGGCTGCGCTGGGGGTCGTGCTGGGTTCCTGTTGGCCTTGCTGTTTCTTCTGGGGATGCACCAATCCAGAGTCTTCACCTTCAGCCCCTCCCTGCTGCAGCTGCTCAGTGCTGCTGGTCTTTGTGGCGGTTGGCATTAGATTAGAGCCCAGCTGGCTCACGGAAGTCAGAATTCTAATATGGCGGCGACCGAAATGGAAGTTACTGGCCCCAACATGGCGGCGACCAAGACCGGTCCTGTTGATACAACTCAGGCAATAATTTTCTCTCTTGGGTCCAAATCCGCTCTCTTGTCCCTAACCCTAACCCAGTGTCTGAAGCGGGCCGCCATATAATTAGTATTTTTGGGCCGCCACGAGGGCCGCCATATTGGAGCCAATTCTGACTTCCGTGAGCCAGCGGGGGTCTGATCTAGTACTGACTTTCTTTGTGGGTGATATGCCATTCATCATCTATGTGTCGCTGTCAGGACTGTGGATGCAGTGCCTGTCTGAGACTAGTTGTTTATTCGCGTTCCCTTTTAAGTCACTTTTTTTGGGCCTTTGTTTTGTTATGTCTGTGTGACTCGTGCATTTTAGAGACGCTTAACTGGTAATTTTGTTTTCTTAGTTACATATGTGTTTCAGTTAATTTACCATTACATTCCTGTTTGTTAATCATTACAACTTTATTTTACCGTTTTCAAAATTGCAGAGGAGCCCACTTACCAATAGTAGTACATGTACCACAGTTTGAGAAAGTGGAGTGTAAAAAATAAACAAATTCCCATTTTTTTCAACGTACACTGTTACCTTGAAGACAAATTTGTCCATTTTCTGCTTGAGCATAGAAATGACACAGCATCCAATCACATTCAGCCTCCTGTTACGCTTGGGGAAAAAGCTTACCCAAGCACGTCTTTCTAATTTGTTAACATCTACATAAGCAGATTTACACATTGTTCAAATTGCTTGTGCTGTTATTTTAAGACAACTTCAAATGAATGGTTTTGCATGTCATGAATTGGATTTACATAAAGCCAAACAGTCTGAAACCCTCTGTCGACCTCATGGAGTGGGTAGACAAATAGTGAGCGCCCCTGCATTGCCAGAGGTGCTCCTGTGGCTTGAGCCTAATATACAAGGAAGGGATGGGATGAGGCGACTAGCATGTTGGGTGGAGGTGTGCGGGAGCCACACTGGGCACATATAAATACAGGAGCAGGACAAAGCTCTCCCCCAGGATCGCTGTCAGATGGCATCCTAACACGAAGTATACTAATGAGAGACAATACTGCCTAACGCACCTTATGCAACACCCAGATGGATCCAGGAGGTTTTATTTGAGCAGGAAGAAGATGGAGGTGTGTACATGAGGGAAACATGGAATAGTAGCTGTTTAGTAGTAGTACCAGCAGCTGGAAAATGGAATAGTAGCTGTTTTTGAATTACACTTTTACAAAGGTGTGATTCAAATAATGTTCAGGTCATTAGGTAGAATCTGATTTCAGAGTCGCATTGAAGTAATTCCACCTGGACTAGAACAACAACAAGATGAAATCAATAATTTATGATAAACATTCAGGTATGATTATGCCTCGCATTTGCATGGTGCTTTACAAGTGTGACAAGGAAAGCACCACACTAGTCATTATTCATTTACTCCACACTCTTGCGTGAACACACAGCTCGATGTTTAAATGCAAACCAAGAGATGTGATCGTCCGGTTCATTAGGTCTTCATAGTCTTTAACTGTGCAGCTGTTGACAAGGAAATATGTGTGAAAAAGGAGTTTTTTCTGATCAGTCTTTTCTTCTGTCTATCACCAAACATTAAATGTAGGTATACAAAAAAGTAGTTTGTTTGGTTGGTATTATTATTATTATTGTGGAAATGGCATAATGCCTGTTGCATTTAAGACTTTAACAAACATGAATGCACTCTTAAGTGAAATGATAATCCAACACTGTTAAATTTCAGCTCCACATATTGCCTCTAATATTCCCATAAACACATTGATATTCACTGTGTTCCCTCTATGCGCAAATTAACCCAATCACACAGTAATAGCGCAATATGGCAGGCTATTGTAAAAAAGTGAGAGACATTGACGGCCCCTCAACATTAATTCAATTGGAAAGGGCCTTCCTTGATGCACTTAGCATAAGCCTAATGCTCCCAGTGGATAGGCTCTCCGCGGGCCTGTGTGTGCTCTCCTTGCTCTTGTATATTTTGCTATTTGAGACCTCGAAATTCCCTTGTGATGAACCAGTCATGGCAGAAAAAAAAAATCACAGCTTTTCACAGCTCCAGATCAGTGGCGCTCTGACGCACAAGATGACTGTGGCCATGTGATGGGGAGGGGGCTCATCCACCACGTCAATAGGGAGTATATGAGACTTCAAAGATACTGCCCAGCCTGATTCACACAATTAAATATATACTTAAAGAATGAATAGATTAGTTATGTGTGCTGGGTAATTACCAATATTCAGTGCATAATTATTCATTCAAATATTATGCCCATAACTATGCTTCATGCAGTTTTCTTTGAAATCAGAATGCTGAATTTGTTCAACCAATTATATTTTATTTTTTATGTTTTAATAATTGGTAGAAATGGTTACGTAAGTCATCTAGACAATTTTGTTTTTGTCATTCAGAAGTTGGAATTTTCAATCTGAAGGTACTGGTCTGAGGAGCTAGAATTTATACTGTAGAGGAGAGCTCCCCCAAGAAAAGTGTTAATCTGAAACTGATCCTGTTTACTTACTAGACTACTTTTGGGTCGTTCTCTGCCAGTTTCTCTCTCTCAGTTGACAAGTCTGATTAGCATTTGACTGGCTTTGTGGTTTCAATCGAGGTTTGAGGAGGCTATCATTAACAGAAGGTAAATTGTAGCTTGATTTCTTTAATGAGTTAGGGGTTAGGGTCGCACCTCTTCTCTTCACCTTTCACCTCACTGTCTTCAAATCAGTTGCTTGTGGCTTTAAATTAACGGTATCTTTGAAAAACATGAAACTAATAGCAAGGAAACCATTCACAAACAATTGCAAATTTTCAACGAGCTGAACGATCTGCTTTTTACTGTCGCCCGTCGAGACAACTGCTGTTTTTAGGACTTACAAAAATAAACCGAATTGAAAATTATTCTTTTTCATTACTGAGGGGACATATTGTCGGCCTCATAGCATAATAGCCCAAGTCATCTACATTTGCTCCATTCTCGGCCAATCAGAAAGAGTTTTTATTGCCCAAAAATGTTGTAATCTCTATATAAGTGTTAAGAGTAAATTATTTCCGAAAACCTTGAAAAATGACTTAGGACTTAGGACTTTTTTTCAAAGTTGTATTTAAAGCAGAACCTGCAGAAGTCTGGCGATAGAGCTCCCCCTGCAGCTCCCATGTGAAAATACATTGAAACATTTCACGTTACCAAACATTAAACAGGGTCGATGTCTGGAAATACTCCAAAGCTGGTTTTCCGCTCAGAGACAGCCATAAATCACACATTTAACCATCAAAAGGCTGCCCCAAATAAATTGTCTGTTTGCTGTAACCCGACCCACCATTTTTCAAGTGGGCAGGTAGGTAGGTAAATTCTTTTTTTTTTTTTTTTACTTTGAAGGCAAAAAAAGATCCAAAATTAATTGTACGTTTGGTGTAACCCTACCAAATTTTTTGAAGTGGGTAGGAAGTCAAATTCTTTTTTTTTTTTTACTTTAAAACATAAAAAAATCAAAATTTGTATATAGAATTGAATGATAATTTGCCTATGAAATTAAGTTAATATTATCATTTATCAAAAGAGATGCTACCGTAAATGTACAAAACAAAAAAATGAATAAGTCCACCCAATAAACTGTTTTTGTACAGGACAAATTATTTTACTTTTTGGCTATTTTCATGTCGTAGAATTGTCGAGGTCTTGGTCATCATATATGACAAATTCTGCATATTTCAGCCACTGTCAAATCGTTTTTTCTATTCTGCCAGTGACACGCAGTGACCGCCAAGGGGTCAGGCTTCAACAGACAATGACTTGAACATTCTCCGCTCGTGATAAGTTTCATTTTAATTTCTTTTTCGGCTTCGTAATATTTTTAGCAAGTTCAAGTGATTTTTTTTTTTTTTTTAAACGGTCGGTGAGTCTGCGAAATATAAGAAAAATAAAAGAATTTGGCATAATTTTGACAAAATGCTGATTTTTTTTTTCCAGTCGGCTATAATTTTGACGGCTCGGTCGGGTTACGGCAAACAGACATATTATTTTGCTCTGCCTTATCATTCTTTTGAGGCTGGGAGCTCAGAACATTTCTATTTTCACCTACCCGTTATCCCCGCTCACTGCTTTGTACTTTCTCCAGGTCAAACATACAGGGTTAAACACATTACACGTAGTAATTTTCCAACAATAAAAACACATAAATAAAAATCTGCTGTTTGCTCTAGTGAAATGGCACTATGAGAGGATGCTTTGCAGTTTTGAACAGGAAGTCATTGGACCAGTTTCCTTATATCTGTGGTTTAGAATTCATTTACAGTGCTGTATTCTCTGTCTCTTTGAAATCAACTATGCACCCTGATAACCTTTTTGTCACTGGAGTGTGGTGACACACAGAGAAGAAGCCCGGGGCAAAAAAAAGAAAAGAAAAGACACTAACCCCAATTGAGGTTGGGAAGCACTAACACCAGGACTACATGTGCACTGACGCGTAATAAAGATGTGTCAGATAATGTAAATGTTATATGTCATCACAGTGCATGGACACTAAAGCTCTTATGCTAATTAAATTCTAAGGGATTTTCTTTGCTCAAGATTATGAGGATTTGTGCGCAACATTGTGTAAGCAATCAAATGCCAGATCCAACCATCTCCTGAAAAAGTGTCAACAGCCTTTAACAAACTCATGTGTAAACTGTCATGATGTATTATACATGACCTATTTCTGAATGAATAAATATCAAAAGTGACATGAGCTTTTTACCGTTAACATTGGTCCATTGGCTACATTCATGCTAGCTTGATGAATCCCGGTTAGAAAATCCTCTTCCCTCCGAGCGCCAAAAACACTCCTCCTTGATGACTGACGTTTTCTCAAGCTGTCAAGTGGCTCTTAAAATCTTCTCTGCTCATAAATCATGGCCAGACTCGTTCTGTAAATTTATCTCGTTCAGGACAACTGATCGAGATTCCCTCTGTTTTCTAGTTCTAAAACATGAGATGCCAAATTAAAGGTACTAATTAAAGGAGAGCATGATTAAAGGCCAATAACAATACAAATAAAGCATAATCATTTGTTTTGTATTTATGCGCAAACTTGGTGAAAGGATGACTTAAAGGTGCCATAACGTGCTTTTTTTCACGTTTCGTTGTCTATCCTAAGTGTATAATTGATAATAATAAGGGTTGTGCAACACCCTTAACCTAATAGTTAAGAAATATCACCCAGACCTTGGACCCCCTCACCAACCCGGAAATGCAAACGGCTTGGTTTGATATTCGCCCCCACCCTTGCGAAGAGCGATCTGGCTCCCCCGCCCACCCGTGACGTAGTCTCAGAGCGCGTGTGCCCCGCCCACCCGTGACGTAGCCCCACAGCTGTCTGCTCCGCGCTGCGCCGCTCCTGCCGCGCGAGTGAGTGAGAAACGATAGAACTTCAGATCAACACTACTTTGAGACTAAATAAATCTGGTGTTTATTCTACAGCGTGCGCAGAACAGATATATATATAGATCTATATTTAGAGGGGGGATGATGACGCGTGCTTGCCCTTATGACGCGGTCTTGCCCCACCGCCCGTCAGTTTGGAGATTGGAGGAAAGGAGATAGTCTGTAATATAGCTAAAAACTGCGGGAATCAATCAAAAAAACACTCTGGGTACATATATGAAGCACAAATAGCAATGTAAGAAGGTTAAAAGCTCTGAAAAGTCAATTTTGCATGTTATGGGACCTTTAAACTCTTTACTGAAAGTCCCCCCTTGGCTCAGTCTCCTGACCCAGCATGTGTAAAAGTCACTCTAAAGTGTTCTCTGAGGTGCTCTCTGAGGTGCTCTCTGAGGTGCACTCTGAGGTGCACTCTGAGGGGCACTCTGAGGGGCACTCTGAGGTGCACTCTGAGGGGCACTCTGAGGGGCACTCTGTGGTTCTCTATGGTGCTCTCTGAGGTGCTCCCTAAGGTGCACTTTGAGGTGCACTCTGTGGTTCTCTATGGTGCTCTCTGAGGTGCTCCCTAAGGTGCACTTTGAGGTGCACTCTGTGGTTTTCTCTGATGCTCTCTCAGGTGCAATTACTGTCGGGATCACATGCAATGGTATTTATGTATTTATTTATTTGTCTATGGGAGTTTTTATTTATAGGAGATCTTCTACTGAAAGTGTTTTTCAGACTTCCTATAAGTGATCTGTTCTTCTGTATCTACCTCTGTATCTACCTGCGTTGCACCAATGAAATTTCCCCATGTGGGACAATAAAGGAATATCTTATCTTATCTTATCTTAGGTGCTCTCTAAGGTGCACTTTGAGGTGCACTCTGTGGTTTTCTCTGATGCTCTCTCAGGTGCTCTCTAAGGTGCACTTTGAGGTGCACTCTGTGGTTTTCTCTGATACTGTCTCAGGTGCTCTCTAAGGTGCACTTTGAGGTGCACTCTGTGGTTTTCTCTGATACTGTCTCAGGTGCTCTCTGAGGTGCACTTTGAGGTGCACTCTGTGGTTTTCTCTGATACTGTCTCAGGTGCTCTCTGAGGTGCACTTTGAGGTGCACTCTGTGGTTCTCTCTGGTGCTCTCTGAGGGTCTCTCTAAGGTGCTCTCTGAGGTGCACTTTGAGGTGCACTCTGTGGTTCTCTCTGGTGCTCTCTAAGGTGCTCTCTGAGGTGTACTTTGAAGTGCACTCTGTGGTTTTCTCTGATGCTCTCTGAGGTGCTCTCTGGCTGTGGTCAGTCGGCTGTGTGTGAGCTGTTGCAGCTCGGGGCTCTCGACACACAGCGCTCTTCTCCTCCATCTTCTCTTTCTCCAAACGCAGGTGATCCCTGAACAAGCCCTCATACTCGGTCAGGTCTCTCTTCAGGAGGCAGATGTAAGCCTCTTTGTCTTTAGGTTACAAAGTATGCTATTTGGTTTACTTAAGGAAACTGTTTGTTGAACCTATCACTTTATCTAATTTTGTACCCTTATGTACACACATTGTCTCACATTGTCTTTTGCGACCATGTTCTTAGATAATAATCATGTTGTACACCAAACATCTAAGAGTGTTGGTTTCAATGCTGTAGCGTGAGGCCTTACTTCTCCTGATCCTCTCTCCTGGAGCAGCTTTAAACCCATTGTTCTCCATAAACTCCTGACACTCTCTGCTCTTCAACTGTGCACAGTGCACTCACACAGCGCCTGCTACAGGACATGGACACTCTTCTCCAGCTTCTTGACCTTCATGTCCTGTTTGAAGATGTTCTTCTCCACCAGCTGCTCTGTCCACGTTCTTCAGTCTCTCTTAAGTGAGTTTATGAAACAGCTCAGGAGGGGTTTGCTCTTGAGCTGAGAGTTTCACCTTAAGGTGTTGTTTTTTGCTCTCAAGCTCTTACATTTTTAGCTTACTGACCAAACTTGAGGTTCAGTTCACCCTCCTGCTAGACTAGCTCCTCAGTGATAATTTTCTGGTCCTTGAGAATGTCTTGGAGATCCTGTATCCTTCTATCTCTGCTGCAGCTGCTGGTTGGTGCAGCACTAAACCAGGCTCCTCTTTGTTCTGGACCGTCTTCACCTTGTGACCTGCTCTCTGTGACCAACGAGTCTCCTGCACTTGCCTCTGCTCTGCATTTGTAAAGTGTGTCTCTCAGACTTGTACTGACAGCTGATCCTAGCTTTCTTGTGATAAAATGGCAGATTTGTGCGGTTTTGTTTCATAGATTATGTAACACATGCAGTTTTGATCTGAAATCATTATGGGTAGAGTTCAGCGCTGTCATGACAATGTGCTGACAGCTAAAATAAACAAAGAACATTTCATAGGGTATTTTGACTTCAGTCTCGTTAATTTGACATGAGACATATAGGCCTTATGTATAGAGCTCGGGATCAAACACCTGAATGTTAAAAACATTGTTTTTGCAGCAACATGTCCCAAACATTTAGTGATTAGCATAACAATAACAAAGTCAACAAATATCTGTGGAACAACCTAATAAACCAGTGGGTCTTTCCAGGTAAACACATTTAATACACATAAGTGTCAGACTACATATGAAAGGAAGCTAAGTTTAGTATTTTGTATTTTATATATTCTCCATTTGTTTGGCATTAGGCTGACTAAACAGTTTCTGAGGTGTAATGACACGATACCCCATAATTCTTCACAATCACTTCTTAGGAGAATCAAGAAGGACCTTGTGTTAGCTCAAGATGTGTGTGTGTGTGTTGGTGTTTGTGTTTGTGCAGTTTAGTTTGTGGTGCTGGAATTCAATGTCATATGATAATCAAACAAACATGTCAGTGCTTTGTCTGTGTGGCAGAGTGAGTATTGCAGATTCCACTGTTACTAATAATAATAATAAAGAAAATATAGTAACACATCCCCATATTTCATAGTCACTGTTTGAGTGTGACCTAACCACAAGGAGCCATCTTTGGACTTGAACTAAAAGGTGTGAGTCTAATTATAGCTCAGAGAGAAGTGTCTGTGAAGGGGTTCAAACAGCAGTGCTGTGAATCTTTTTAATTACACAGTTTCACTTCATTGCCCATTCATTTATTCATGTATTCACTATCTTTACCTGATAATTACTTTACTCTTGGTTATGGGTCATGGAGGAATAGAGAGCATGATGAAGAAAGCCCTGGTTGATAGGTTTACAGCTGACAAATTAATGTTTGAGATAAACATGCTGTGAGATGAATGCATAGACAAAAAGTGCAGCCAGTCTGAAAATCTGGCTTAATGATGATAATTATTATTAAAGTCATGCTATCCATGGGGGCTGTTCCTGAAGAGTCCCTGAAAAGATCAAAAATGTTGATCTAAAACTGCTTTTTATTAGTAAAAGGTCCATTGACTTCCTGTTCAAAACTGCAGATAAAGGGAAGGTGAAAACAGAATCTTTTTAAGTCTTGAAAGCAGGTAAATACAGGATTGCTCAAACAATCAGAGTTTAAAATATCAAGCTTACTTTAGGATTAATTGGTTGAGCCTAACCCAGAAGCATTAAATATTTCTGATAGAGACAGATCTGCCTCAGGCCTGATGATGTGACACCTGTCAGCTGTGATCCAAGGGCAGGAGACAGGACGATGAAAGGGTGCACCGCTGCTGGTCCGTGTTGGGCAGGCCTTTGATCACACCCATGTCCCGGGACTGTCCTGAACACAGACACAGGCGGAGCAGGCCCTTTGAAGATCTCAATCATCTGCTCCTGATATGGTTATTATGTTGTTGCTCTTTGCCTCCGGGGCCGTAATCAAATGTGACAGAGACTGGCCTACTGCTGCTCCCAGTGGGACCATGAGCAGAAATCTGACAGGACGAGCCCAGGCAAGGGACACATTCAGAATTATGAGAGCTTTTTATTCGGGATCTGCACAGCCACATGAATTATGCCCCGCTCTCCACAGTCTGCAGGCAGTAGTCTCATACAGCCCAATGATTTGTAGAATATGAATTGTGTTCCAGTGTGAGATGTATATTTAGTCTGACAATAAATCTATATTTGCTACTTTCATACGTTGTCCTAGCTATTATTTTGTCCGGCCTTAGCATTAATATACAGTGGTGCGTCATAAGCCTGTATTTCTGCAATTTCCAATAACATATCTTTTGGGTGTAGCTTTCACAAATTAACTAATGGAAACATGTCTAGCCCCTCCTTGAACCGACACCTTAACGTGGTGGAGGGGTTTGGCGCCCGAATGATCCAAGTACCTATGTTGTCGGGGGCTTTAAGCCCCTGGTAGGGTCTCCCAAGGCAAACAGGTCCTAGGTGACGGGTCAGACAAAGAGCGGTTCAGAAGCCCTTTATGAATAGAGACACCAAGGCCAGTTACGTCGCCCGGATTAGCGTTACCGGGGCCCCATCCTGGAGCCAGGCCTGGGGTGGGTGCTCTGGTGGCCGGGTCTTTCCCCACGGGGCCCGGTCGGGCACAGCCGGACGAGTGACGTGGGGCCATCCTCCTGTGGACCCACCACCTGCAGGAGGATCCGTAAGGGGCGGGTGCAGAGTGATCTGGGCTGCAGTTGACGGCAGGGGCCTCGACGACCAGATCTCCGGACATAGAAACTAACTCTGGGGACATGGAATGTCACCTCGCTGGGGGGAAAGAACCTGTGCGGGAGGTTGGGCGGTATTGATTAGATATACGTAGTCAGCCTCACCTCCATGCACAGTTCATAATATGTGACAAGTCACCGTCACGCCTCGGTGAAACTGAGAAAAACAGTGTTTTAGTTTTTTTCCCCTAAATTTGTGATTTTTGTTTTTGGATGCATTTTCTCACAAATATCAATGTACATATTATGTGCATTGATATTTGTGAGAAAATGCATTTCAATGATCATGCTGATATATTATATCAACATGAACATTGAAATCATCTGTAATGACCAAACCTTCAAAGTCCGTGCATACAACTGAAATCATCTCAGTAAAATCATCAATACAACTTTGGCAGTGCTGGGGAGGTTTGTATAAAACAAGCATGTCCAAACTATGGCCCGGGGGGGCCAAATGCGGCCCTCAGACCAATTTTTGTTGGCCCTCGGCTTCCTGCTAAGTTGGTCCAAACAACAAAAAGTAGTACTTTTTACTGTAAAATTGGAACAATTCAAGCATTATGATGTTATACCAACCTAATATTAATGTTTCAAGTCTTATCAAAGGTGTGGAGGCTCATTGAGACAATGTCAAATGCAACATTTCTAATTATTCACTTTGTCATTCGACAAATTCAACATTGTCGGGTTATTTGTGGCCCTCTGCTCCGCATAAGTTTCAAAATGTGGTGAAAAAAGTTTGGACACCTCTGGTATAAAACAAGAGAATGGATGGTCTCCATTCTCCATCCATTGTTTTAGATCTGTTTTAGAGGATACACACTCAAATGATGAAAAGTTGGGTGGAGCAGATTCTATTAGAACTACATTTCCATTCCACATTGTTTTTTCAGTTAAAAACCAAAAAACAAGATCATGTGAATAAATTAATTAATTAAGAATGATTTGTTACACAAGGATCTGATATTTAGCAAGTTTCAGACTAGTTTCAGTGTGACAGGGCTTTAGCTTTTCGCAGGGAACATGAATCAAAATTCTCAGAATGGGCAGTCTGACTCGCACACAAAAGGGACAGAGAGAGACAATGTGGGCTAGTGCTACCCAGTGGTCGAGTGTTTAAGGCAGCACGCATGCCAGGCTCCATGTGCAGCTAGCCGCAGTGTAGTTAGTTTGAATCCCGGCACTAATGATCTAATGCATGTCTTCCCTTCTCTCTCATCTGCTTTTCACGCCGAGCTGTCCTGTCTGATAAAGCCTACGGGGCAAAAATCCTTAAAAACAAAAGAAAATGTAGGGTAGAAAAAAACAAAGTAGATAGAAAAAGGCATTTTCTCTTTTTCTCTCAGTTTTGTAATCTCCCCATCACCTGCTAAAATCCATTGGATTAGGCACCTCTGAGCTCACTAGTGGGGACTACTGGTGCATGAAACATCTCTTATCACCTTTGTTTCATTCAGGCTATTCATGGCAACTCTCCAAGATCGCACTATGGACTGAATTCTTTACAAATGGAAAGTTTATGTGAGAAAGAGTAGCAGAGACAGCATGAAAGCAACCTAATTACAAACCTGTACAGATCATCACTGTTTTTTATGAGCTTAATGCCTTTACATTATGCCCTCAAATAAAGATGGATCTAAACTAAAATACGTTATTAAATTTATTGTATGCACTGTTATACTCTGTCGTATGTAAGTGAAAACCGAACCCAACAGTTTTACTCTGGAATAACATCTGGCAGAGGCTGGTGAATTGTTGCAGTCATTTATTTGTTATGATTGAATTTATATTTTATTTTTTTGGAGCTAACGTTGAATCTTGATGACACTGACTGACTGACTGACTGTTGTATCAGAGAGGAGGACGTTCCGGACCTTTCCACCCGCTCCATGATGTGCAGGTCAGCTCCACTGGGAAACACATTAAATCATTCCTACTGTCACCATCAAACTGCTGAAATCTACTGTCAAATCCCCTTTGTAAAGTCATGGTGCAATATTCCATTCACTTGTAAAACTGTACTATATTGTGAGGGTACTATATATTAAGTTAATGAGAGTAAATGTGCATTTTTATTGGAGTGGTTTAGATGTTAAAATTACATATTTATATTTTAGTGTTACTGTGATGCTGATATTAATATTTTATTAATGATTATAATTTTTTTATTAACTTCTGTTTCTTCAGATGAATGTCTTTAATGAAAATGATTTCTCATAAGGGATGAATAGAAGTAGTTTGGTTTGCAGAAAGCAGTTCCAAAAGCTTCAATATATCCAGGCTTGGGGATGATACTATAGTGTTCTAGCCTGGTGAGATTTGACCATGTTCACACATTCAAACTGGCAGAAAAATCGTGATGATATCGTTATATACATATGCAAGCAGACAAGGCAGATCTGAAGGTCAGCCCTCCATTACATGCGTCTTAAAGCGAAAATCAAATCACAATAAAAAAGTGAATCAATACATACTGGCTCAAATCCAAAGATTAGACACAGACTCCTTACACCGAGATTAACAGCCAAAAAAACTCACCACCTTTTAAATGGCACATATTAAAGCAGCTGCAGCGTTTGACACACACATCTCGTCCCCCTTTGCAGGCAATGACCTTTACAGTAATATTTCCATAGACATGTTGTTAATGGACGGGGCTGGCATATAAGCGTGCTTTGACATCAAGGCCTTATATAACGGGCAGCCTGACAGCACTCTGTGTCAGATACATATTCTGATCCCACAGCAGTTGTTTGCTGACTGGGTTAGATGATTACAAGCAATTATTTAATGACATCCTAATTATGCCCGCTACTGAGAAAACTGAATTTTGTGTTATTGCTAATGAGGTGATTGTTGTCCATTTTAGACACATTCTCATAACATGGGTGGAATAATATTTGAAGTACCGTATAAAGAATTTAGCTACATGTGGTTTGTTCTGATTGTTGGAAGGTTGTCAAGCCTGTTGTTAGAGATATTAGAAAATAGCCCAGTACCAAAACAGGTCAGTTAATCCTGCTTACTTGAAAAAAAAAATTAAAAAATATATATATTTTGCTTTTTACTGAGACAAACAAACGTGGCAATAAAGGCCCTCGCCCCCCTTGAAACCTCGGGATACAAGCCACCGCGAAGAGCACACATCTAATCCTGTCGCCTACATCACCCCTCCTCCCAAAACAGTCCCAACTTTATATTATTACAAAGAAATTTTATGAATTTTTAAAAATCGAATTTGGAGAGGGTGCTATTTTATCAGATTCAAAATACAATTTAATTTAGCGTATTTGCTCATGGGTTGTTTTGTGTCTTGTCGCCCAAATTTGAAGTGTTTTAAATGAAAACTGTAGGAGGAGATGCCAAAATTACCATGAGTTGCACTTTTGTCAGCACTGTGTTTGATCCAATATGGCCGACTTCCTGTATGATTTAGTGTGGGCTCATGATATAATTTTTTACATGTCCTTACATTAACTATTTTTTATAGCATATAGTGTATTTTTACTGAGACTTTTTTGCCATCGTGCTCCCACTGACCTCATGTCTGTGGCGAAATATAGATTTTTTTTTTATGTCCAAAATTGAATATTTAACTGTCTTTCTGTTTAATTGACTGCATGAATACATATTTTAAATACACATTTACAACTGAATCCATTAAGTAAACACACTTTATTTCCACTTTTGGTTATGATAATACAATGACTTATAGGCGCATACCATTTGTGAGAAAATACATTTGACATAAAATTACATTTTACACAAAAAAATTTAAATCTCAGTGATACTTTACCTTATATGTGCCTGTTTCATAAAACAGGTTCTATATGGCATTAGTTACCCTGAACTACATGTGTAACATTTTACGTTTTTATATTTAATCATCACAGAAATTATTGCTATAGGAAGTTGTTTTTAAAGACGTGTCATTTATAGCATTTTTTCCTGGGTTGTCTAATAACCAAACCATATTTTTATGAATAGAAGTTAAGCAATAGTTAATGCTTAGCGTTAGCCTTATCCAGGTAATAAAAAAAAAAAAAACACTCCTCTTAGGGCGTGTTTGCAGTCAAGGCAATAGAGCACAGAGTTTGACACATCTCGGCTTGAAAAGAAATCAGCTGCATTCACTTCAACACAAATATAGTTTATTCACAGCCAGAAAACAGTCAAGCAGCTCATTCTAACTTTGTAGAGTGGCTGTATTGTAGTATGTTGTAGTGCAGGCGTGCCCAATACATCGATCGTGATCGGCCGGTCAATCGCAGAGGCAGTGAGGGTCGATCGCGCCGAAAGAACCGAAGTGCGCGCTGTGTAACGCGGAGGAAGGAGGAGAGGAAGGTAATTTAGCGTAGTTGTGGTCAGTATATTTTATTTTCAAAATACTCAGCTTTTTTAATGGTCTAGTTAAAGAGCAGATTTTCTCTCTCCTTTTTATATTGCACATTTGTATATGATAAACAATATTAGGCTGTTAATGAAAGCCTACATTGTGTTTCTATCGCCTAATTATGGTTAAATAAAAATTAAAAACTGTTTACTACTGACAATAAAAATATATATTAAATTATACAATACTTTAGATCTATAGGTAGATCTTCGGGCTTTGTCGAATATAAAAGTAGCTCATGAGTCGAAAATGTGTGGGCACCCCTCTTGTAGTGTATGTATTAACCCTTCACCTACATAATATTTGGTTAGGATCAATCTGGCTATTGTATACTATTCTAATATATTTAAAGGTACAATGACCAACTTTTTCTGGTGTAGCGTCATCATCTGATGGTTTCAACAGAAATGTTGTTGCCTTCCTTTAAAGTTTAGTATTAAACTATCTATAGCTATAATTATATTTTTGGAGACAAGCAGTGATGCCTCCAGGCCAAATTACAGGTCAGATCTGTGGAGTGGCAAGCTCACAGTAATGATAACTTATCTAAAGAGGCATTAATGTTACCGACCCTCCACAAGAGAAGATTGCATAGGGGTCTTTTACTGTATTGCATTACTAAAATTACAAGATTTTTCCTTTGAGTTATGTTTTATATATTATATTACAAGTCAGTGTATGCCATTACCTAATCCACCCAATTTATTACAACCTTCTCTCTGCTCATATGAGTCATTCTTAATCAATACCAACCAGTAATGGTCATTAATAGTTCACGTGAGCTATAATTTCAAAATGGTTTGTTTGAGTGAGCAGAAATGAAAAATCCAGTAATAATTGGCAGTTTGTATACAAGAGGACATTTTTAATTCACATTATTTCAAGTTTATTATTTATAAGAAAGTGTCCACTCCAATAGGTTTTGAACATCGCCCTGTGGTTGACAAAAAATATCAGAATTAATCATTAAAACTTGAGTGAGAGGTTGAAGTAATTCAGTGAGCATATCAACTACACATGCGCAGCCAGGGAAACGTGCTGCTATCCTGGGAACGAGCCAGAACGAGCCTGCAGGTGTGCAGTAGCACGCAGGGAATGATTGACATGTGGGAGAACTACTCGGCTGTCCGAGATTCACAAGATTCAGATTGCAAGCCAAAAATCCTCTATTATTCCTTTAATTCTGGATCTTTGTGATTTTGAAAAAGTTGGGGGGCATTGAAAACCTGTTAATCTAATCTGCAGACGCTCAAATGTATTTCAAAAAGTGTTAAAGATATTGACAGAGATGAGGGTAAAGCTACGTCAGCCATTTTCTCACACCAAAAAGCCCAAACGTTGCAAATACTTTGCATGGCTGTGGACAGTGGTGGGCGGTGCAGGAGGCGCTCTGGTCCAATAGTCCATGATCTGTTTAATGAGGGCTATGGGAGTCTCCCTCTGCCGCTCTGAGGAGCCATATGGCTTACAGCAGATGCTTGAGTCACACGTGCCACTAAAAGCAACCAGGGAGAAAGTGTACAGGAAGCACTCTATATGGAGTCTGTAAGATGAAATGCCTCTAAAAGTATGACAAGACAAATTTAGTAATGAGATCAATAGCACACATTAATACATTTTAACAACATTATGAGGTTCACATGTTATCAAGACCTCAGTCACGGCACTGGCTCTATCTCACAATGTTATATGAGATGGATTCTGGGCACATAATATGCAAAATTGACGTTTTGAGCTTTTAAGCATGGTATAAAAATGTTCCCTACACAAAAACATGAAGTTGCAGTGAGCTTCATTGACGCTTGTTTGATGAATTCTGGCTAGAAATTCATCTCACCTTCGAGTTTCAAATACACTCATACATTTCCGTGATCTGTGATGCCATAGATCCAAGATTGTCTGCTCTGTTTTTAAGTCCATAAATCATTAGCAGAACATTGTTCTGATCATTTCTGCGGTCAAATCACCATCATTACCCCTGTCTATAGGGAGCACCAGAGATTGCAGGGGGTCCATAAAAACCCAAACAAATTATTGGAAAATGGGTATGGGGAGATAAACACCACAATTGCAATTTGTTTTTCTGAACTAAATGCTTTATACTGATAGTGTTTTTCATGTGATGCAGTTGTGTGGGCCCAGCAAGTCTCTGGTTCCCCCAGGGGTTCAAGGAAAAATGGATGGGAACCACTGACATAGAGCAATGTAATAACCTGAGTCACTAACAGTGAGAAAGGGTTTGGTCATGTTGTCCAAAGTAATACATAATTATAATAATAAAACATGTTTCTTCTCACAATAACCATAACACTAAAATATACAATTGTGACATCCATAGTCATCATGTAAAAGATCTGTCTTCCTTTGCAGCTGCAGCCCCCCCCCCCCCCCCCCCCCCCCAAAAAAAAAAACAACAACTAATCTTTTAAATTGGACCAGCATTATCTCTTTCCTTATTGAATGCCTTCTTTGATCACAAAACAAGGCTATAATTGTCAGTTGCTGTTGCTGTATCATTACGCACAATGACAAGTATGACATTTCTTCGGTCACTTGCATCCTCGTAAAAGGCTCTGTAATCAGTAATGCTCCAATGCTACGTTCAGCCTGTGCGTCTCGTCTAGCACAGGGCGGGCTTCAATAAGAATGTCACAAAGAGCAGAGTGCCCTATTTTCATCAGCCAACTGAGGAATTGTAAGATATGAAATAAAGCCCGCCACACACTCACACGCCCCCGCCTCTCATGCATCAATATCCTGCAATTACGGGCTGTGGTGAAATTGCTCATGCAACCAGGCAATCCATACTTCTGTCACTTTCCACATCTCAAATACAATCTGAGATACAAAGGAGAAACTCAATACCAGCTCAAGCATTGTTCGGCATATTCTCACATTTTAAGTGTTTGAAAGGGAGGTACTAGATACACCTGAGAATCACGTACTTACCAAATGTACAAGTGTCGACATATGACACTGCCAATTGAATATTAATTCATTAGAAAGGGTCTCAACAGACATTAATCAGTGAGTCATCTGAATAGGTTTGTGTAATTGGACAGAAAAGTACAAAATCAGAAACTAAACCCTGGAAAAAATATCACATGACGACCAGGCCAAAGGAACACAGAAACAGGAATAACCTAGACTCATTACTCTACTGTAAAAATCAAACTGGACTAGACTGAAAATATCCAGTTGTAAATCATCTGGACTCTGTTTTTTGGGGATTTTTTTTTCCAGTCCAGATGATTTACAACTGAATCTTTTTCTACAATGGAACACTCCTGGACGAATGAGGGATTGAACCGACACTTATCTTATCTTAATCAAATGAAACCTAGGATATCACTGGAAAAGTAGTCTTGACCAGGAGAACAACATTTACAGTCTGAGATGAAAAGATATGCAAAAAATATACTTATAATCTATGGCAAACATAATATTTTTACATTTAGCTCATTTTAAACAGCAAAATTGATTTAAAATGGCTTTATGCTGCTGGACTTTGTGCATTGGCAAAGTAAAATGTCTCCATTATTAATAAACTACCAACAGATTCTCCACATATAAACCCAGTCGCATACAACAAACAGCCAACCAAGAGATCAACATTGTCAACCCTTATATAAAAAGAGACAATTAAAAAAAATAATCAACTGACAATCATTAAATGTGCTGGTGTTAAATGAAGAGAGTCACTTTTCACAGTTACTCAAAAATCAAAGAGCAGAGAGTAATGAAGTAAACACTTGATCAAAAACTGGTAAAAAGGCAAAGTGGAGCAGAACGGAGCATCTGGAAACAGCAGAGAAACACTCCCTGAAGATGGTCGGCTGAAACCACAGGAGAGCAGGGCCAGTTTGCTCGGACCCCCACAGGAACCAGGGAGTGAGATGAGTGTCTGTGTTTTAAATGATGTTTGTTTTTCTGGTGGAGGGAAGGACACCGGGGCGAGTGTGCCAAGAGTGAAAGATAATTCTTACACCTGTGTGGTTTGGCTTGTGTGTGTGTGGATGTTGAAAATGGGGATTTTAAAAAGTCATTGAATTTCAAGAAGGCATTTCCACCGCATCTGATTTACAAGAACTGACCTTTATCTTTATTGTTTTCTAATTGTATTCCTTTCACACCTTTTCGATCAGATCTCAGGGTATATGTTGACATGACCTGTGCATCAATTAGTCCACTAAAAGGGGTGTGGTGTTATCAAAAGCTCTCCAGACTATTATTAAGTGCATTGACAAGACAAAAAAGTAAGGTACCAGGAAGCTAAATAGGTAGAAGAAATTCACAATTTATGCCCAAATTTTCAGCTAACTCATTCCATGCTTCCTCCTTTCTGCTTTTGTTCATGGTTATTACTCTTAACCCATATAAAATATTTTTTTTTTGTTGACAGGAATCCATCAGCTGATTAATAAACTAAACGACTATAGGCCTAAAGACAAATGATGTTGAATTCCAGATTTTAGATTTTTATCAAACTTGAACAGATGTCTGTTTGATGTCCTCATTAAGTTAAATTATTTCCAGCCATTCATTGTCATTAGTTAGTTAGTGCAAAATATAATTGACCCAAGTCAGAAAGCTTAGATCAGGGGATTTAATTGAATGTTTATTAATGACATTTGGAAACTTTTGACTAGTACAAAGATACAATATTTTATTTTGAATTGTTCATTGCTGAAACGGTACTAGATTTTTATCACTCTGAAACCCATATATACAAGCACAGGCACATACTGTAGTAAAACAATATAGTTTGTCATTTCAGTGGTCTAGGAGAAACAGTACATAACCTCATCAGCAGTATTGTAGATTGTATTGTAGATAGAGGTAGTTCTGTTGTGTTGTTGCCACATACTATGTCTTTGCTAATTCACAGGGTTAATTCTTGAAAAGCCTTCATTACAAAGTTAAACAGAACAAATTGGTGTTGTTGTTAAAGCCTTTGTGGCTGACATGAATCATGGATTGTGCCGGGTTGAAAGTTAGGGAGCGACTTTGATTTTCTCCTGACCTGAACATGAGGTCATCCGATAAATCAATCCGCTGCTCGGCACTATGTCAAAAACCAACTACTTTTCTCACAGAACCATGACATTTCAATTCTCACACAATGTCTCACCATTTCTACAATATAAATCACCAGGAACAAGCAATTCTAATGGAGTTATTTAAAAATATAGTGTTTTTGTGTGTGTCCTTCTTAAAGTTTTTTGTATTTTTTTTTTCAAATCATATTCTTATTATTGTTTGTGTCCTCTAGGCACACAATTCTGTTTTAATTATAAAAGTTCAGGTTTCTTGTGTTTTAGACCTTCTCTGGCATGCCCTTGACATTAAGTAGAAGTAATTATGTAGGATCAATTGTTCTGGGAATATGATGTAAAACTAGGCTATTTATTACATTTTATACTATCCCCAGTGAAGCCTGTGTTTGCTCAAATGCACAGTGCACGTCTCTGTACAATCTGTTTACTGTATGCACCATGAGCTTGTGCATTATGTTGATGTTTGTTGTCCTTGACGGAGAACCTGCTTTAATAATACAAGCTCAATTACAATGGCTCTTCATATCCATGTACTTCTTGTGCAGTCGTCTTTAGAATATGTGAAATAAAACTTGAAGGGAACACATGAGCTTTTAACCATAATAGTTTGCTTATTCCAAGTTGTTTTTCGTAGGGTTGAAAAAAGAAAATCACATGGCCCATTTTAATTTTACATAGTCCTTAACATCTAGTTATTACATTTTGGTCTATTAAATATTTCCACTTTGTCCACTGAATGTTTTTTTTTTAAATCAGTTTTTGGATGTCAGTTGTAATTTCTGTCCCGTACTTGATTGTTGGTTCAGTTTGTGTTCAGTGATGGGCTTCTTTCTTGCTGCCAACAGTATGCTCCAAAGGTTTCCATTTATTTGGGGTATTTTGCCCAAATATATACCGGTAGACATTGAATCTGCTTCTATAAAGAAGTAATTTTAGACCTATATTGCAGTTTACAATCAACAAAATGTATAGTTTAATGCAAAATAACCGGAAAAAAGCCGTTAAGTCCTTGTTCCTTGGTTAATCTTTGACTGTGCCTTTTGCCCCTTCAAGAAAGAGGGGGAAAGGAAGAGAGGGGGAGAAGAGAGAAAGAGGGTGTGGAGAAGGTGAGGATGATGGATGTTACTTTCAGAAGTATTATCTGGCAAAGTTTTGGGCTGCAGCAGCGTTTTTCCCATGGTAATTTTCTTTTCTGATAAGTCAGGGGGCAGAGGTACCAAAGTGACTTTCCCACTCATCCTGATTCCTCCACACTATCCACACTATGTTTTTAAGACACTCAAAGCATAAACCTCGATGACAAAATCTTGATTTAATGAAAATTCTGTCAATAGATGAGAAAGTGCTTTGTAAAGTCTCATCGTTCTTCTTGAGTGTTTGTGCCTCCCCCGATGGCCCAGACTATTCACTCTCCCTGCTATCGCAGATATACTTTAGACTGTGTGTCCTCCTCCAGACGCACTCCTGTCTGCAGACTGCTGCTCTTAACTTCAACAGAAAGTACCACATCTCTAGAAGTATGTCTGAAAAAGCCAATTGCTCAATACTCAACACTTGGACAAGTTTGTAAATAAAGAAATTCTAAGTTCCTGAATGTTGGCAAAGTGAAGTGGAACGAAATCATGGTAGTTTTGACAAACGGAAACAATAAGTGATATCACACGTTATTCATTTATTTCATTGGACATTATGACACTTTTGATAAAGGTAAAATACATATTTTAGGTTTTACTGGACAAATACTTACAGAAATGTTGAGGTTGAGGAAGTGCAGTAATCTGGTTTGGATAATCTAAACATTTTGACTTTCATCCCAAAGTCATTGTCAATCAGCGGACCTGGTCTGAGAACTCAGATTTTTCTGCTACTCTAAGTTGCGTAGCCCCTCGCCTCAGGGAGGAGTTTCCTGATAATAACTTGTCTAGTTAATCTTTTTGTTTACACTTCCTAAATTTCACCTAAAACTAATCTTTGTTAGTCCTGAAATGGGCCATAACAATGCTATTGTTTGCTGACTGTAGCTCCCTCATCACTGATGAATACCTTTTTAGCACATGACTGGCCTGTACTGTTTGTTGACCAAGAGGTCAAAACACTGTTGTAAACTACTGGTAAATTTAACTTTAAACCAGCAGAAATGGGCGACGGCAGGACTTAGCTCAGAGTAACATAAAAAGACCACGCCCGCAGATTGAGATTGACTTTTGGACGAAAGTCGAAACATCTTGATTTTTAAAACAGTGTCCAGATGGGTATACTTGAATCCTTTCCCAAGAAGGGTCACAAAGAAAACTATATCATAAGAAATACACTTCCAAGTTCACTGTGAAAATTGGGTGAAAAATCAATGAGCCTGTTCTGTTTAAAATACTACCGTACTTCTTGAACCTAGTTAACTTTACTGTCTTATGTGGTTTCCTCCATGGATTTTACATTGAGCAACCAATAAATTGTTTGTTTGTTTTTTGTCTGAGCAATTAGAACTTTGACATTCTTATAGTCAGATCTGCATTTTTGCATTTTAAAAATGTGAAGACCTAATGAACCTAATAGTGATTATGTCCTTCCAAAGTGTATAAAGCTGAACGACCTGAATGAGAGGCCTTTCTCCTTTCTGATGAGCGTCTGGCACAGAAAAAAAACCCATGAGTGATAAAATCCACTTTGATTTATTCCATAGGAATGTCATGGCATGCTTTTAGAGATATGCTATCTGTTGGGCAATTCTTTATGTATACATTAAAGGTTTTATGTGATACAATTTAAACTCATAACTTTACCACAGTTAGAACAGGAGGGTTCACTATTAGTTTCTCATGTCAGACTGCAAGTGTTCAGTTTAATACTGACAAAAGACAGTTGAGTCTGTCTAAGTCCAAGCAGGTTTTATCTGATCCCACTGGAGGATAGGGGCTGTCCCACCTTTGTCCTCTCTCCATCCTTCTCTCTGTTGACACTTACTGTGATAAGAAAACAAATTAGCTC
Source organism: Eucyclogobius newberryi (assembly GCF_026437365.1). Lineage (NCBI taxonomy): Eukaryota > Metazoa > Chordata > Actinopteri > Gobiiformes > Gobiidae > Eucyclogobius > Eucyclogobius newberryi. The sequence goes on along the minus strand of NW_027316500.1, from coordinate 13,537,965 downwards.
TTTGTCAGACACCTCGGCTCCATAACTCTTTTGGGTGTCCCGCTGAATGCTCTGGCAGTTGTCTGTGTCAGTGCCCCTTTCATTTTGTATTTTCTAGTTTGGGTTTCTGATCGTGTAGATTTAAAATTATACCCACTTTCTAATATGTCAAACATCATATTCAAGTCTTCACAGAATAATGTTATGCAAGTGGTTATCCATATGCACTGTATTAAGTGAAGAAGCAGTGGTTCAGGGGTTAGTCCACTTTTCCACAAACCGATAGGTTGGTGGATTGAGTCTCAAATGCCTGCATACTGGTCGTGTCCTTAGGCAAGACACTTTCCCCACCTTTTGTGACTGTGGTGTGTGTGTGTGTGTGAGTGAGTGACAGGTGGACAGTTGGTGTGGCTACAAAAATATAATGTACCACCACCATTCATATATATTTGACTATTCTTGGATGTCTGTAATTAACTTGAATTACTTCTGTAAATACATACCTATGTTTCTATTTATTTTTTTCAACCTTTGTTAAAAGGAGGTGATACAGTAGTTCTGACTAATTATGAGCCAATGTCAAATGTATTTGTTGTAAAAACAAATCTGGAATCTCTTGTTTGTGATCAAGTGAAAGAGTCTAT